>NW_020442426.1:427457-433323 GCF_000699045.2 Agrilus planipennis
CTTTAAGGGTAATAGGTCATCTACTTCTACACACTAATTTAAAGTTTGTATTAATTCTTTTATATATTATTCATCCAGATCCAATGAATGTTTAAAAACATTGAGTGATCATATAATAGTATCACAACAAGAGAAAGAAGAACTAGAGGAACGCCTTGAAACTTTTAAAAACAAATATGCAGATGCAATTAAAGAATCTCATGAAAAATACGAAGAAATGATAAAAGAATATGAAGAAAACACACTTGATTACAAACAATTAAAAGAGTTACAGGAAAAGAATGCAGAACTAGAAGCAGAAATAGAAGTGTTACGGGATGATATAAAGACAGAGAAAAAGATAAAGGAAGAGTTTACAGAAATGAAGAAACGGGAATTTTATAAAGCAATAGTACAGTTTGCAGAAACTATTATTTCTTATAAGAAAAATAGAGACACCTTCGTGTTACGTAAGCAATTAGAGAAAGAAGAGATCCAACTTTTAAAAAAGTATTCTGGGCTTGAAAAACAGAGTAAGAATTTAAAAATTCATATAAATATTTTCTAAACTATAAAATTTATTTTAAGATTTATTTAAAAGAAGCTCCTTTGCCATCCCAAAAATACTTCCGCCATTTCAGGTTAGTATCAAATGTACAAAGTAGCCCCTTTTCACTCCAACCTTCTTCCTATTTAATTTCATAAAAATAAAGAGCTGCAAAGTTATTTTGTTTATAAAAGCTGTATGGAATGACATGCTGCATTTTTTAAAAGTCTGGTTTCCAGTTACATCTGAAGTTATCAACTTATTGTAAACATTAAGGCGCTTACTTAAAGTTGCAAAATTGATAATGGTTCTCAGTATGACAGAAATTTTGAAGATACTATTAAAATAGATTACTGCATACGATTGCAAACAGGTTTTATTTAAAAACAATGATAAATTGCAACTCTTATTTTTAAAGGAACTAAACCTTGATAAAAGAACTTGCATCATCCTATTACCTAATTTTACTTATATTTATTTTGTTATTATTAATCAACACATTATTTTTTTTACAGATGCCACAATTTAATTTTCAATCCCCTTTAACTTCTCGTGCATTATTAAATGCAAACCTGATGTCACCCAGAAAATATGGATTACTTCAAAATGAGGGTATGTTAAATTAAAATATCTGAAAATAATAAAACAGTTAAGTAAATATTTACAGAAAATATAATATTTCAGAATCAAATCATAAAGGTATTATCGACGGAATAAAAAAGCGAAAACTTAACGCACCTGCTGAACAAGGTGAAAATAAACGTTTAGTGAACAGTTTACAAAAGCATCAGTTTGACGCGAGTCCATATTTTCAAAACCTATCTCAAGGTACTTCTCAAAAAATTCAAAACCAGAATAGCCAAGGGCATGACTCAATGAAAACATTCAATAATAAAAGTCATGGAAAGGTGAAAGTTATCGATGTTACAGTAATTCCTCCATCTCCTGTTACATTCAACAACACAAATCCTAACAAAAATCAAAGCACAAATAATGATACGTTCGTTCAGAAAACTCAACATATCCCACTTACTTCTTACAATTCTAATAATGAACGTGGACAATTTATGGATCCAAAAATTAAATTTGATAACAACAGACCAAAAACCAGCTCTTTGGCCGGCATGAATAAAGATGCGACTCGTCCATTAAGAAGGGAATCAAATAAAAACATATTTTCTTTTCAAAAATCGACAAATAATGCTGAACAAGAACCAATAAATAGTCAAGATTTGTTATTTTCACAAGAATCTGTGACAAATCAACTCAAAGATAATCAAACTGGCCTAACTCCTGAGATGATTCAGTTTAAATTACTATCAGGAAGCAGAAAAGATAATACTGACGAAGATAAGGAAAACAACGAAGTACACTGCGAAGATCAAGGGACAGAAAGTCAATCTTTTGTATGTAATGAAGACAATTATGGCAGAGTAAGCAGAATATTTTTTTATTTTATTAATCAAATTTAATTTTATGGAATTTATGGAAATTAACACATTTAATTCGAGTAATTAAAAAAACACTTCGTAGACAATAATGTAAATAATTTGTAGTGTCGCATTATGGTACATCTCTTACACACATTTTTAATGAAACAGTTTTTAAATATTTGATAACAATAGATAAAAACACATGTAAATGTATCAGGAATAGAGTTTATTATAACTCTACAATTGTTTCGGTAAAATTACACCTTTTCTTGAGAAAGGTAACAGGATATTATTTATTTTGGTAATAACCTGTTACAGTTGTAGAATTAAAATGAATTATATTCCTACAATATTTAAATGCGTTTTTATTTTTATCAAATATCTTATACATATCTGCACACAAACTATTTTCTGTTGAAAATTTTACGCAATAATTTTTGAGATCTTAATTTTAAGTTGGTTTTCTTTTCTTAAAAAAGTTATTTATCCTAAATGGCTTCGAATTTTAATTTAAGTGAATTCATCGTGGTTTAATAAACATGAACATGTATATTTTACTGCAGGTTATTAAATATATTTCGTTTTAGTCCTTGAATAATTCATTTAGTATTGAACCAAGCTTCAGATACGAAAATGCTAATAATTCTTCTACTTTTGGTCAATTCGATAGACCAAATGAAATTCCGCGCTTTCAATTTGGAGATGCCCCAAATCAATTAAACGGTAATGAATCACAATAAATTGTAACAAATATTCCTTACATGACTTTACAGTTTCAGGTATTGACGTGCAAAATTACATGGATACTGGAAATGGTAATTGTCAATAATTAATATTTCCAAAAACTTTAAAATTTCTATATTATTTTTATAAATTTTAGAAAACTACGTATGTTCTCCGATTAATTCATTTTTGTTGAACACTACTGACGAAAAAGAAGACAATAAAGACGAAAATAAGAATAAACAGTCCAATAACTTTTTTTTTAAATTTGGAGAATGTACTTCAAAAAATGGTCCTTCGGGTCAAAAAAAACTTTTTGATATGTTTTACTAAACTGAAAATATGCGTTATATTAAGTAGGTAACTTCGGAACATATGTTAAGTTTAAACACAACTTGTTACTTTGCTAAATGTTATTTTTCCATTCGTTCTTGTTCTGAAATAAAACCATTCAATTTTGGTAATTATTACTTTTCTTTCCTACACTGAAAAAAAAAATGTTTTGCCTTTTAGACAGAAATGATGATAATAATAATCTATATTAAATTATAGGTCACAGTACCTACAAGTTTATATTTAGTAATTCAAATAAACTCTAATTTTGAAGATATTCCAATTGAAAAAAGCATACCTTTTTAATTTTCTTTAAGGGTAATAGGTCATCTACTGCACATGCGATGTTGCTACATAGAAACGTATTGTATTGTTTAATTTTTTTACTTCTTAGATCGACTTAAAAAACATGAATACAAAATCTTTACAAAACGGCAACCTTCTTATTGATTTCTTCCTAAAATTATATGTATCATGTATATCAGGTTTGGCCTCACAGTCACAACTAGATAGGTACATGTTTTTTTTTTTATATGTATAAAAATTACCACTACTCAAAAATTACTGACAATGTGCATAAAATCAGAAAATGTTTTAATAAAAAAACAGGCGACACGTATTTAATAAATAAGACACTGTAATATTATGAGTTTGTCAACAATGCCCCGAAATTGGGCCATATATAATTGCCTAATAATTTCCAAAGGCCTTACAGCTACATTACAACCAAACTGATCGATTCCGAATGTGTTAGTATTACGCAAAGGCCTATTCTTAATTGCAATTTTCAGCTCAAAACCCGTGTAATCCCCATAGAAACGGTTATCGTTTTATTTGAGCATTTTCTTTATACTTTATCAATGTAAGCTGAGTCTCGAGTTGTCGGTTTTCGGGCTATTATCCCGTTATCAATTACTCCTCGCCTTTTCGAAAGTCATATCGTTATCTTACTCAGAAAACTTTCGAAACATTAAGGAATAATAATCGACCAGACGGTAATAATAAAGAAGTCAATAAGTCGCAAACTCAAGCTACGACAGGTTTAAACTGACTCTTACTAACCATTGTTACATATAATAATTGGACCAAAACCTAACCACGCCTCGACTGTATCAGACGCTATATTTGANTTCAGGTTAGTATCAAATGTACAAAGTAGCCCCTTTTCACTCCAACCTTCTTCCTATTTAATTTCATAAAAATAAAGAGCTGCAAAGTTATTTTGTTTATAAAAGCTGTATGGAATGACATGCTGCATTTTTTAAAAGTCTGGTTTCCAGTTACATCTGAAGTTATCAACTTATTGTAAACATTAAGGCGCTTACTTAAAGTTGCAAAATTGATAATGGTTCTCAGTATGACAGAAATTTTGAAGATACTATTAAAATAGATTACTGCATACGATTGCAAACAGGTTTTATTTAAAAACAATGATAAATTGCAACTCTTATTTTTAAAGGAACTAAACCTTGATAAAAGAACTTGCATCATCCTATTACCTAATTTTACTTATATTTATTTTGTTATTATTAATCAACACATTATTTTTTTTACAGATGCCACAATTTAATTTTCAATCCCCTTTAACTTCTCGTGCATTATTAAATGCAAACCTGATGTCACCCAGAAAATATGGATTACTTCAAAATGAGGGTATGTTAAATTAAAATATCTGAAAATAATAAAACAGTTAAGTAAATAATGTATTATTACCTTAATTAACTGTAGAATGTGTTCCATTGTTTACATGTGGAAAGCAAACCAAATTGAGAATGGATACCATGTCAGACATCCCACGTCAAAAAAATCATTATCATCATACTTTAAAGTTGACTGCTATAATAATATATACACAATGTAACATTCATTAATAAGTAAAATAAACATCTGCTACAATATTTAATCCTTATCACTTTTCTCCTGACTCTCACATTAAAGTTACAATATATGTATCATAATCATAAGGTGGATAGTTTATATTACAATTTTCAAAAAAAATTAAAATAAAAAAATAAAAGCTAACGTTCATACAGCCAGAAAAGATAGTACCACATTAATTTTGCTGTTCTTCCTTTGACATTTCTGAAATACTTCTCATACCTCACACTCTTTTGAGTTAGAAAATTCTGAAATTATTTTTTCAACACTTACCCCATACTTTGCTTGGAGACATCTCAAACTTTCAGACAACTTTTATTATCACACAGTGGACACAAAATATGACTTTCATTAATGTTCCACAGTTATTCCATCATCCATGGATTCTCTTACTACACAAGTTCTTTAATTTGCAGCTGGCAAATATTACAATTATTTAAAGAAGCCTGAATTATAAATTTATTTAAAGGTTTAGAACTTATTTCTATTCACCAGTAATTCTAGAAACGGCAAGGCCACAAATTTCGGAAAATCGAATTACATGAGGCTACGACACTTATAAATACTTACAATGTATAAATAATAATGAAGGAATATAAACACACGTAACAACAATGTTTAGACTATGTTAATGCAATTTTTAATGGATCAGTTTGATTGCTGCCATTTGCCGTCACATTCTATTATCTATGGTCATATTCATAGATAATAGATATACATCGATGAAAGCGCCTCTACTGCTTTTTTCACTAATTAATAATTTTTTTTTCTATGATAATAAAATCGGAGAATCTATGTCAATTTTATGAATTTTTTGAATAAATTAATTATAATTCTAATAAATGAACTAGTGGCAGTAGACATACATTTAAAGTATTGTGTGATTTATTTATTATAAGTATTATAAAGTCGATTTAAGTGGTAAACAAAATCAATAATCAATAGTTTTAATACAAACCCAACAAAGAGAATA
>NW_020442426.1:441529-443454 GCF_000699045.2 Agrilus planipennis
GTTATGTTGACAACAATATCTCATTCTTTTCAACTCCTATAGAAAAACTTTTTGAAACAATTAAAAAATTATTGTCAATATAACAGGAACATTATATATACTTATAGTAAAGATGTTTTAAATAATTTGATTATAAAATTTTTAAAAAAAAGTTAATATAGTTCCTCCTTATGTTAAAAAAACAAATAAAAACTAAAAAAAACATTCAAAAGTAATCAATTAACCGATGATAGCATCTTTCACGTTTTTTATCTGAAAAATTATGGATGGAATTAATTATACGGGACATTTATATTTCAGCGACAGACCTTCCGAAAATTAAAAATTAAACGTCTACCATGTTGTCCGATACTACTGAATTTTAATTTTGATTATAAAAAACAATCATTATTAGTTTCCGATATATTTTTTTTTCGTACAAAAATCTTTATTAATAATCAAAAATTTAATCGAATTGATACAAATTTTTGAAAATAAGAAATAAAAGATCCAAAAATATACTGGTCATAAAACTTAATCTTTTAGTAATTTCTTTTGTCAAAAATTAGAATTAACTTGGGCGAACCTTTTAAAATCATTATACATCAACACAATCTCATGAAATTTTAAAAATTATACTTTTCGTAATGTCTACTAAATTACCATACGTCAAGTATTAAAAAATCTTCAAACCAACTTTCCAATTTTTTATTTAAATTAGAAAAGAAGGTACCGACTGCCCCAATATATTATTAAAAGTCAACATTACTTACATTCGTCCCTCCTAATTAACATGTCTCCGTCGTGAAAGGAGAACGCCAAAAATCAAAATAAAAATCACAGCTTGGACCTTACTCGTGTTATCGCTCCATCTTAATAAAACTGATACGTTATCATACGTGTAAATACACAAGATGGCCGTAACGGTCGAAAATAATTTGCCAAATAATATAGCAGGATATGACAGTAATTACAGCTGCGATAAAGTTAAAATAAAACAAAAACACGTAATCAAAAAAAAAATAATAAAATGGCGACGTGGCATCTACTTCAAGACATACCTTGAACAACTTTATCAACTTAATTTATACTGTTGACAAAAGTTGCGTAATTTAACCAATCGCGTAACTAGTTTCATCCCCGTTTTACAGAATTGAATTTATGTGCGTTTTTGCTTCATCGCCTGATCGCAATTCCAAAAATAACTGATTACAAGAGCGAGAGAGACAGTAAAAGCATAAAGAAAGAGAGAAAAAAGGGATACATTACTTTGCTTCCTAATGAATCTCTGTTTTTGATTAAGAAGCATCTATCTTCTTGACCATTATTATTACTTTATTATAGTTTTATACTCTCATCACAATTTTCACAAATAAAGCTAACAGTTTTTTTTTCCGCATTTTTAACTATAAGCAACTTTCTCTACTTATTAGAAATCGTAAAAAAATTGTAATGTATAATGTAAAAATGCCCACATACGAGAAACATACAACAGAATGTGAAAAAACTAAGTGTCGTAAAATCATAATTATTTTCATAGACTTCTTATGTACCAAATTAGTTTATTAAAATCCAAAAATTTAATTACTTGCAAGTTTTAATTGGCACTATAGCATTCATACTATAAACTTAAAATACAGTTTTAAATATCGCTGACGATTGCTCGTCCTTGATATAGGCTACCCACTTCACTACAAAGTATTCTGAGTGTCAGGCTGCAATAACAGTTCTCAATTCTTTTGCTTATTCTCGATTACTCGACTCTCAAAATCAGAGTTTAAAACATTAAGAATTAATAAATAAAAACGTTTTTAAATTAGGCGTTGGAAATGCAAATTGATGTTCTCTATGAATTTTTGTGGTAAAATCAAGAAAACGTGGCGGAGCTATAAACGCCAGACCTTTTTCGAAAAAAATTGGATGAACTAAAATTCACAATTATCTAC
>NW_020442426.1:443994-448502 GCF_000699045.2 Agrilus planipennis
GCGGAGGCTCGTCTTCTTCCGGAGGTAGGATGATGGGACACCTTCTGACACATGAAGAGCTAGTTCGAGACATGCCGTAAACAGATACAGGAGTGCGTGTCCAATAAGTTTTGACTAACGACTCTCTGATGATGATCATAAGTTAATGTAAAACTTATTAATTTTTTATGTACTCTAATGAAAAAAACATGTGTCTTTTAATTTTACCATCATTTTCTTAAAAAATAAGAAAAAACCTTTTACATATTAATTAACGTTAATAAATTTCAGCTTCTTGTTAATAAAAACTTCTTTATACAGCAATAATTTTCAACCAAAAATAAATTTCATCATTTCTAGAAAACTAAACTGTAGTGCATTTTTTTACGAAAAATTAAGATTAAGTACTTCTAGTCAAAAATCTTGTCTTCGATTTCATAAATAAAAAATATTTTGATTTACGAGTTGGGATGTACTATATATTTTGTGACTTAAAAAAAATAATGTTAATACCATTAACTTACTATCACATACTCAGTCAATATCTGCTATAGTAATATAGGCAAAATATTTCCCCGTTCGGCACTAATTACTTATTTACGTTCGCGTTAATGGATGATTAACCAAAAATACTAAATGCTTTTAGCGTATTCATGTTTAGTGTTACCATATACTTTTTTTTTTGTTACTTGATTACTGAACATTCGCCGGTTCAACTTTTATAATAAAAATAGGCCAACAAGCCGCCGCCGAGTGCGGACACAATGCCGACAATAACAAATGGCTTGAATAGAGACCTCTTGAGTCGCGTCCACTGTTCGTTGGCCTGCTGCCGTCTCTTCATTTCGCGCACCTTCGCTGCCAACGTCTCTTTGCGCTCTGCCCTCTGACGATGCCTCAGTTCTGCTTCTGGTGATATACTACAAAACAAAAATATAAACTAAGAAATTTAAATAATTAGAATTTCACATCTTAAAATGCATCTTTTAGCATAAATTAATAACTTTCCAATAATACATAGATTTGTTGTATCTAAAGCTGGTTTAATTACAATTTGTAATTTGCAGTTACANGTTAAGTAAATATTTACAGAAAATATAATATTTCAGAATCAAATCATAAAGGTATTATCGACGGAATAAAAAAGCGAAAACTTAACGCACCTGCTGAACAAGGTGAAAATAAACGTTTAGTGAACAGTTTACAAAAGCATCAGTTTGACGCGAGTCCATATTTTCAAAACCTATCTCAAGGTACTTCTCAAAAAATTCAAAACCAGAATAGCCAAGGGCATGACTCAATGAAAACATTCAATAATAAAAGTCATGGAAAGGTGAAAGTTATCGATGTTACAGTAATTCCTCCATCTCCTGTTACATTCAACAACACAAATCCTAACAAAAATCAAAGCACAAATAATGATACGTTCGTTCAGAAAACTCAACATATCCCACTTACTTCTTACAATTCTAATAATGAACGTGGACAATTTATGGATCCAAAAATTAAATTTGATAACAACAGACCAAAAACCAGCTCTTTGGCCGGCATGAATAAAGATGCGACTCGTCCATTAAGAAGGGAATCAAATAAAAACATATTTTCTTTTCAAAAATCGACAAATAATGCTGAACAAGAACCAATAAATAGTCAAGATTTGTTATTTTCACAAGAATCTGTGACAAATCAACTCAAAGATAATCAAACTGGCCTAACTCCTGAGATGATTCAGTTTAAATTACTATCAGGAAGCAGAAAAGATAATACTGACGAAGATAAGGAAAACAACGAAGTACACTGCGAAGATCAAGGGACAGAAAGTCAATCTTTTGTATGTAATGAAGACAATTATGGCAGAGTAAGCAGAATATTTTTTTATTTTATTAATCAAATTTAATTTTATGGAATTTATGGAAATTAACACATTTAATTCGAGTAATTAAAAAAACACTTCGTAGAAAATAATGTAAATAATTTGTAGTGTCGCATTATGGTACATCTCTTACACACATTTTTAATGAAACAGTTTTTAAATATTTGATAACAATAGATAAAAACACATGTAAATGTATCAGGAATAGAGTTTATTATAACTCTACAATTGTTTCGGTAAAATTACACCTTTTCTTGAGAAAGGTAACAGGATATTATTTATTTTGGTAATAACCTGTTACAGTTGTAGAATTAAAATGAATTATATTCCTACAATATTTAAATGCGTTTTTATTTTTATCAAATATCTTATACATATCTGCACACAAACTATTTTCTGTTGAAAATTTTACGCAATAATTTTTGAGATCTTAATTTTAAGTTGGTTTTCTTTTCTTAAAAAAGTTATTTATCCTAAATGGCTTCGAATTTTAATTTAAGTGAATTCATCGTGGTTTAATAAACATGAACATGTATATTTTACTGCAGGTTATTAAATATATTTCGTTTTAGTCCTTGAATAATTCATTTAGTATTGAACCAAGCTTCAGATACGAAAATGCTAATAATTCTTCTACTTTTGGTCAATTCGATAGACCAAATGAAATTCCGCGCTTTCAATTTGGAGATGCCCCAAATCAATTAAACGGTAATAAATCACAATAAATTGTAACAAATATTCCTTACATGACTTTACAGTTTCAGGTATTGACGTGCAAAATTACATGGATACTGGAAATGGTAATTGTCAATAATTAATATTTCCAAAAACTTTAAAATTTCTATATTATTTTTATAAATTTTAGAAAACTACGTATGTTCTCCGATTAATTCATTTTTGTTGAACACTACTGACGAAAAAGAAGACAATAAAGACGAAAATAAGAATAAACAGTCCAATAACTTTTTTTTTAAATTTGGAGAATGTACTTCAAAAAATGGTCCTTCGGGTCAAAAAAAACTTTTTGATATGTTTTACTAAACTGAAAATATGCGTTATATTAAGTAGGTAACTTCGGAACATATGTTAAGTTTAAACACAACTTGTTACTTTGCTAAATGTTATTTTTCCATTCGTTCTTGTTCTGAAATAAAACCATTCAATTTTGGTAATTATTACTTTTCTTTCCTACACTGAAAAAAAAAATGTTTTGCCTTTTAGACAGAAATGATGATAATAATAATCTATATTAAATTATAGGTCACAGTACCTACAAGTTTATATTTAGTAATTCAAATAAACTCTAATTTTGAAGATATTCCAATTGAAAAAAGCATACCTTTTTAATTTTCTTTAAGGGTAATAGGTCATCTACTGCACATGCGATGTTGCTACATAGAAACGTATTGTATTGTTTAATTTTTTTACTTCTTAGATCGACTTAAAAAACATGAATACAAAATCTTTACAAAACGGCAACCTTCTTATTGATTTCTTCCTAAAATTATATGTATCATGTATATCAGGTTTGGCCTCACAGTCACAACTAGATAGGTACATGTTTTTTTTTTTATATGTATAAAAATTACCACTACTCAAAAATTACTGACAATGTGCATAAAATCAGAAAATGTTTTAATAAAAAAACAGGCGACACGTATTTAATAAATAAGACACTGTAATATTATGAGTTTGTCAACAATGCCCCGAAATTGGGCCATATATAATTGCCTAATAATTTCCAAAGGCCTTACAGCTACATTACAACCAAACTGATCGATTCCGAATGTGTTAGTATTACGCAAAGGCCTATTCTTAATTGCAATTTTCAGCTTTAAAACCCGTGTAATCCCCACAGAAACGGTTATCGTTTTATTTGAGCATTTTCTTTATACTTTATCAATGTAAGCTGAGTCTCGGGTTGTCGGTTTTCGGGCTATTATCCCGTTATCAATTACTCCTCGCCTTTTCGAAAGTCATATCGTTATCTTACTCAGAAAACTTTCGAAACATTAAGGAATAATAATCGACCAGACGGTAATAATAAAGAAGTCAATAAGTCGCAAACTCAAGCTACGACAGGTTTAAACTGACTCTTACTAACCATTGTTACATATAATAATTGGACCAAAACCTAACCACGCCTCGACTGTATCAGACGCTATATTTGAGCCTTCAATTTTCCGGTTACTTCATATCACCGTAACCATATTGAAACAAGTGATGGCGTAAATAATGATTAGGAACTACATGCTGCGTCATAACAAACAAGGTTAAGGCTGGGTTTGGTTGTAAATTAAAAATATATACAAAGTTACATAACTACATAGTGGAATGACCGTTTTGGTTGCAAGTTTGTTTAGGCTCAAGAGTTCTGATTTTGGATATATCAAGATCATTGAATACATTATAGAATAGAATAGTAATATAAGATCACACCTTTGCACGTACCTAGAAATTTTGACTAGTGTTTTGCTTAAAATTTGAGACCGCAGAACTTATCCTCGACTAACCTAAATGTATCATAGTCCAAACTCTTCAAAAAAAACTTGACGTGTCAGTCGCCTAGCTGGGTTTTAGGCCTGCAATAGAAAGAAAACTACCATATACAAACAATTGCTAATATATTAAAGGTATTTATTCATGATTTATATAA
>NW_020442426.1:451456-458427 GCF_000699045.2 Agrilus planipennis
TTACGAGTTGGGATGTACTATATATTTTGTGACTTAAAAAAAATAATGTTAATACCATTAACTTACTATCACATACTCAGTCAATATCTGCTATAGTAATATAGGCAAAATATTTCCCCGTTCGGCACTAATTACTTATTTACGTTCGCGTTAATGGATGATTAACCAAAAATACTAAATGCTTTTAGCGTATTCATGTTTAGTGTTACCATATACTTTTTTTTTTGTTACTTGATTACTGAACATTCGCCGGTTCAACTTTTATAATAAAAATAGGCCAACAAGCCGCCGCCGAGTGCGGACACAATGCCGACAATAACAAATGGCTTGAATAGAGACCTCTTGAGTCGCGTCCACTGTTCGTTGGCCTGCTGCCGTCTCTTCATTTCGCGCACCTTCGCTGCCAACGTCTCTTTGCGCTCTGCCCTCTGACGATGCCTCAGTTCTGCTTCTGGTGATATACTACAAAACAAAAATATAAACTAAGAAATTTAAATAATTGGAATTTCACATCTTAAAATGCATCTTTTAGCATAAATTAATAACTTTCCTATAATACATAGATTTGTTGTATCTAAAGCTGGTTTAATTACAATTTGTAATTTGCAGTTACAGCGAAGTAATACTTTATCCTACAAACTTTATAGACCTGAAAAAAGCTTCGGAATCCCAATTTTTAATTGCCAAAGTACCTGTTAAACTATCTAGTTTTAAAGTTATCTCTAAAAAATATTGAAAAAGGGGGAAAAACGGTTTTTAAATTTTGAGCGTGTTCTGGTCTGAAAATGGTAATTCTAACACCAGCATTCTGAAATATGGAAAAAAATTCACAACAAAAACGTTACTAACAAGCTAGCCAACATAAATTTCATTGAAAAATTCAAATATTTTTCCTGGGTTCAGTTTTTAGCCAAAAAATCTAAAAAAAGTCGTTTTTTTTTTCATTTTTTTTTTTATCAATCAGCTTTTAAACATGTCTTTTACGATAGGATCGTCCTATTACCACCTAGGAGGCAGAAAATTTGACAAAAGAGGTTTTGAAATACGTCCTTTTGAATAATTTAAAAATAAAAATCCAGGCTGGGGAAATTTCAACCCTCTTAGCCTCTGTTAGTATTGTTGCAGATGATAACCACGACAGTAACAAATGTAATGAACAGTGCAACTTCCTCATTTTCCACAACTTTAAAAATCAGGAATTATCGTTTGATTTGTACATTAGAAGTAGGCTTTCTAATTATAACTTATACAAAATATAACAATAACAGAAACAAACTTACTTTCCAGTGACACAATTGTTTTCTGTCTTTTCTTCGGTAAGACTATTAGTTTCTTCTTCGTCTTCGTCTTCTTCTTCTTCTTCAACTTCATCAGCTTCACTACTTTCGCCTTCATCCCCAGGAGTGACAGTAGGTAATGGTCGTAAAGGTGGAGATTGATTCTATAAAATATAAAACATGAAAATAAAAACCCATTATTAAAGTAACAATTATAAAAATTATATTCCGCACTGTCCATGCCGGTGACAATAGATAAAAAATTCATGAATAGAAACCGGCCCATCTTAGCTTGTCAGCGTGACAAGCAACCACTCAAACCATCGAAATTGTTGGGTTTTTTATGTATGAATGTTTCTTTGTTCTTTAATTTTTTTTTTAATTCAGAAATCTTCCTTGGGGTTGTACAACAAAGTTTCATTGTAATCGGATAAATGTTTTAGTGATATATACACAACAAAAAAAAAAAATAAACCAAAAGCACTCGTTTTTATGTATACGAGTATATTCTAAAATAGAAGTCGCTGTAAAAGAAAAATTTTTTCAATAAATTTCCTAAGCACGCAATATACGAATACTACAATTACTTTTTAATTTTCTACATAAATGGTGACCTCTAAATTGATAAACTGAAAATAAGTAAAAATTTTTTTTTTTCGAACTTACATTCACTTTATCATTTTCTTCATAGGCAAAATCAGTTAAAGAAGTGCTGTTAGGTATTGTCGGCAAAGGTCTATCGACTGGAAAGTCGTCATAGACTCTGTTTAAACTGTCTAATCTTGGCGGAGGCAAAGGCGGAGGCTCGTCTTCTTCCGAACTTGACTCGTATAAATCATTGTCATTAACTACCACCACGTCTGAATTCGAATTCTATAAAAAAAGACAATAAAAATTAAACAAGTAAATAATAGACTTAAACAAACAAAAACACTGTATAACCGTTTAAAACCGAAAACACCATTCAAAATAGTGTTATGTTTACATTATTATATTGCACCTTTTGGGTTCTAAACTAAACGAAACAAAATTATACTGTAAGATAAAGAGATTAGACCTAAAATACTTATTCCCAAAATTAAATTTAAAAAAATGTTTAGCTATCAAACACAAATTGTTTACACTAAGAAAATGTTTTCTTGTAAATATTCAACATGTTTTACAAAAAATACACCAAACAATTTTATATTATATTTATACCATCTACTTTATTATATAACATTGAAATAAATATTTTAAAATTTAGTCAATAAAATGTAGCAGTCTCATTCAAAGTCACTTACGTTTGCCATTCTTCTGATTTTCTCTAAACCTCTATCAGAAAAATAAAATTCTTATCAACCGTTAATAAAAACAAAAAAAATCTTTAATACCTCTTTATCAGAAGTGTTGGGTTGTGACAAGTGCTTTATTCCCTCTATGATGGCTTGATAGGAAAATTTCAATTGTTCAGGAGTTTGAATTAAACCCATTCTATATCTGCGCATTTCTAGCAGGACTTCTTTAACGTCCACCGAATTTAACCCGTATTTTTCAATCTGAAATTATTTTGAAAACAAATTATGCAATTAATAATTTAAAATCGACAATTTTCTTAGACCACAAATCCTTAAATGTATATTATAACCCAACAACTTATATAGCCAAAATAAATAAATGACCACATCTAATTAACACCTTCTCACTGAAGTGAAATAATCAATATTAAGAAGTATTAAGAAGCTAGAAAAATTTAAGTTAAGTTGCCTGAATGATTGATTAAGTATTTAATTGCAACACCATAGGTATAGTTTCATTTATACTGCTACATGAATCACTTCAAACAAAATATTGTCCTTTTAATTTAATTTAAGTATGGCACGATAAGAGTGGAATATAAAAATATATTTTTATCCTCGCCATATCACATTTTAAACTTTTCGTCGGGCATAATATACTGACAAAAACTTATGTTCGGCATGTATATAAATGAAAATGTACCTTTCTTTAAATGCATCTGAAGAAAACAAAAAAGGAAGTTAATGAAGCTTGAAAAATAACATTTGAATAACCCTTGAATATGTTTATCACCTTGTGGATGTTAAGCAACAAAAAATAACAATCATTGTAGTTGGATACAAGGTAAACATTAGATTATTAAATTTAAAATTGAAATTTAAGCATACTTACAAGAACTAAACAAGAATCAACAAGGCAAAATGTTCCAGAGCGTCCTATTCCAGCAGAACAATGTACTACAGCAGGGCCAACATCAGGTTGAAGGGCACCTTCTGCTCTCACCTTATATAAAAATTCTAAAAATGCTACAGGAGAATTGGGTACTCCAAAATCTGGCCAAGTAGTATAATGAAATTGCAAAACCTCCTTAGAATTTCCACTTTCTACATCCACAAGTTTTAACACTCTTTTCATGTAGTAGGAATGGTCTTGATGTTCTAGGTATTCAAGTGATAGACCAACATCATCAAATATCATCTTGTATTCAGGCCCCACTTTCTTTGGCCAATACTGACTGCATTTTTCTTGTTTCTTTTCAACTAATTTGTTGAGCATAAGAACAGCTTTGGTGTTTTGTTCCCATACCATCAACCAAAAGTGAGAAATGGTATGTGGCAATGGACCTTGAGTTAATATATACTGCCTATTAGCTTTTTCAACTTTAACTAAATTAGCATTGATGTAATCAGATGAACCCTTTTGCAAGACTATTCTAGTGTGATCAAAAGGACTCACATCACGATATCTGTTCAGAACTTTGTTTTGAGGTTTAATTGCCTCTGAGAAACTGTTACCAAATTTTGCACTTTCTGTCCGAATTTGCTAAAAAAAACATACAAGTAAAATACATGAATAAAGGTTGAGGTTAAGACAATGTGACACTATTTTTTGATGAAAATTTTTACTGGAAAGTGTATAATAATTGATGATATCATCAAGTAAATTATAAAATATTTACCTGGTATAAAAGGGGCCATCCATTTTTCGAGCTGAGCTCCAAATATTCTGTCTCGATATTGTTGCCTGTTGTCATCTTAACAGTTTTTGCCGTTCTGTACGTAGAGGGAACAATAAATTGTTTATTGGTACGGATGTATTTTCTTCATACTCATAAACCCTGTTATACTGATTGACATTGCAATGAAAACATTAAAACCATTCTTTCTGAAACTTACAAATTAATAATTTAGAAATTATTTACAATAATATTAAACAAAGACAACTGAAGGCAACTACCAATTTTAACACCATCAGCCTGACCATCAGTGCCTATTTCCGCGTATCGGTTTAATTTAAATAGTGACTACTGATACGACAGCGGTAACATTTGTTCCTTTTTTAAATGACGTAGATAGCATTGTAGCACGTAATATTTTGCTTTCGTAATACAATGTGCAGGCAGAAATTATCATTAAATTACATTCAGCGGCGTTTTAACCATATAATTTTTTTGCAAATTAATTACGTATTTTCAATGCTTAGCTGTTAAAGTTTACAATAATTTATTTCTCGTTTCTTTCTTGCGAATCTGCCCAGTCAGGTTCGTGATTTACTATGCGGTACGCGCACATAATAGATTGCAAAATNGGCAGGTTCGAGTCGCTTTAAATAAAAGAAATTCTGTGCTCGCGAACGATTAATTTACAAAATATTATTAAAAATCTATATTTAAAGCACAGCTCTGTACGGGTACGAAACGTGGACAGTGTGCGTGTTATAGGTAGATAATAAAAAGCCCGTCGATAGAAAAGTTTAGAAATAAGAAGGAATTGAATAAAACCGAAAAACAGAGTACATCAATACTAACCATTGTTACATATAATAATTGGACCAAAACCTAACCACGCCTCGACTGTATCAGACGCTATATTTGAGCCTTCAATTTTCCGGTTACTTCATATCACCGTAACCATATTGAAACAAGTGATGGCGTAAATAATGATTAGGAACTACATGCTGCGTCATAACAAACAAGGTTAAGGCTGGGTTTGGTTGTAAATTAAAAATATATACAAAGTTACATAACTACATAGTGGAATGACCGTTTTGGTTGCAAGTTTGTTTAGGCTCAAGAGTTCTGATTTTGGATATATCAAGATCATTGAATACATTATAGAATAGAATAGTAATATAAGATCACACCTTTGCACGTACCTAGAAATTTTGACTAGTGTTTTGCTTAAAATTTGAGACCGCAGAACTTATCCTCGACTAACCTAAATGTATCATAGTCCAAACTCTTCAAAAAAAACTTGACGTGTCAGTCGCCTAGCTGGGTTTTAGGCCTGCAATAGAAAGAAAACTACCATATACAAACAATTGCTAATATATTAAAGGTATTTATTCATGATTTATATAAAAGTATGAGAAACATGAAAATTATCAGTAGGTATGGTACGATTTGACGATTGTCCTTTAATTTTTTTTACTATATAAAATAAAAAAAAAAGGAACGGAAAAACAGAAAGCGTTAGAAAGTGATCTTACCGTACAATAGGCACTTAAAAACCTTAATAATGGGAATGTAAATGTTTAATAAACACAAAAAATAATGGCATATCGCGTCATATCATTAGATATAGTTTAGTATACACAAGGTCTAGTCCGATTTTCTATTATACAAGCATAGAAAATCCTGTGGTACTAACTAACAAAAATAAATATTCCAGATTTACAACAAAAAGTTAACAGAAACAATACAATTAATTAATTGAAATGTATGTAACAAATTAATTAATTTTGTATATTGTTTTAATTTGAGTAATTTAAAAATATCCCGCTACTGTATTCAATAAGCTTTAGGAAATTTTTATAAAACAGCTGAAATAAACGGTTAACTTTATGTAATAAATCCTTCGCAAAAGCATATTGATGGTTTCTGGGATATACGTATATGTATAGGTGTATACCACCTATGTGATGACATTAAACTTACACATATAAATATATATGTATATAAAACCTGCTGCTATAAAGACGCAGTAATTAAGATATCTTTATCTACATTTTCCTACACATAGAGCTTATAAGTCAAATTATTCATTTTGTTTTTTTTTTTTGTAATATCAACCCTGATAAAAAACAGATTGCCACATTTTTAGAAACGCATCACTTGAAAAAATTACCTTGCAATTAAAACATAACTATCACACATAATAATTCTTTTCTTTTAAGGATCGAATAAATAAGAGTGGCAATCATTTTCAGTCTTTTAAGAACTACTCCATTAACTGCGTACCTTTCTTATTCTCGTTTCATCCTGCAACCGTTGTTTAAATAAACGGAAGAAAAAAAAAACAAAACATATAATACTTATTTAAATAACAGTTCTAAACGATGACATTCGAAGATATATATACGTACGTCATTTCATATATAAAATAAATTTTCCTAATTGATATGCTAATCTTCACTAAAAAAACTTCGTTGGATTCTAACGAATTATTTTTTCATAAAAAAATTACAAAAATCACCACTGGATTAAAACAAAATCTGTAATCATCCATTATCTACATACACTGAAACTATGGTTAAATTTGAAAATATTTACGTAACTTTTTTTTTAATAATCTAATATTCCGTTATTTTTGGGGACAGCGCATTTAAATATTAGGAACTTGTTAGTTCTATATCAACCATTTTTTTAAATAAATTTTTATCGAATAGTAAATCACAATACTAGCCTTTAAGGGTAAT
>NW_020442426.1:466259-474508 GCF_000699045.2 Agrilus planipennis
ATATCCATTATTAATAATAATAATGATAATAAACTCACTCCATTTAAATTTTACTTCTATTTCTATATTCTGTACTAGTCACAATTTTCTGGAAAATGTTGACTGTTGAAGAGAGAGAGAAAAACATAACCAGTGTAACTGCGATACAAAGGAAGTAAGACAGCAGTTACATTATCCGTATTCACTTCTCCCTTCAACAATGACATTTTCCACATATTAGCATGCTACTGCCAATAGCATATATACTATATATCATAAGTATCACACTAAGATAAAACTGAATACCATTTCTTAGAATGGCTTATTGTTAGTTGTTTAGAAAATTTGGCAAATTTTTCCCCGCAATTTTCAACACGGCAACATTGGCAAAACTGACTGGTTAAAACGTGCAGAGGACTGTGAAAAACTAATTTGTCAGGTTTTAGTACGCTGTTAAATCTATGCGTTTTGACATGCAAAAGCAATTCAAGAAATACAAAGAAAGTTATTAGAAATGGATAAACAAACGCTAAAATGCTTGGCAAAAGAAACATAATACATGCAGTGTAATCGTTTGTATAGTAGATTTCAGAATTCTTTGTTGTTTCAGCTTTATCACTCTTATCAAACTTCTTATAATAATGAATAGGTATTTTGAACCTTCTCTGTTGGATGTGAAACAGAGTCTGCGAGATTTCTTCGCCAGTCTCATCTTCTACGGTGTAATTGATGATTTCTCCATTATCAAGCATTGGATATAATATTTCTGTTAATGTCTCTCCTGTTTCATGGTCCATTGCTTTAGACAAAAAATGCTTTTTCAGTTTAATTAACTATGAATAAATACTATTAAAAATGCTATCTTACATAAGATATACTAAACATTTTACATAAGAATAAATCTAATGAACGTAATAAATAAACCTAACCGAAGGTTGTACGAGGTACGCTACTATACGGTACCCGGGCATTTAGCCACATCGTTTTCAAAAATAAAAACATTTCTTTAAAAAATTAAATTATTTCACGATTATTGTGGCTAGTAATATGTTAACAATAATATTACTTAAAATAAAATAATTTAGAAAAATTATTCATGAACGACATTTTTTTTATCGATATTAATTATTGCAACATGTTGAAGATTTTCTGTGATTAAAAATAAGTAAATGGCGATGTTTACCGAAAACAATAAAGACAAAAAGGACTCACCTAGTTTAATTATTTTAAGTAACAATTAGGGGAGATACATTAAACAGAAGATTTAGTTTTAAAGTAATACAAACAACCTGCTTATTTATTAAATGAGATAGACTGAGATAGAAGATCATAATTCACAATTTTATTTGTTTTAATTATATACTAATTATTAGTATACCATGACTGTACCCCTCTTGATTCCTATTTGACATGCGTTAAGAAGCAGTGATTAAACACAAACGCAAAAAAAGAGAATTACGGAATCGCAAAATTGAAACAATGCAGTATATATATTTAATATCTACATAGTACATTCAAGTATTTTCACGAATAAAGTTTAAGCAGAATCTCCTACATCTAAACAAATATTTATTTCAATTAAAACGTATCAACTTTTTTTCTGTTTAAATGAACTGGCGGTTTTACGGAGTTTCCACAGTCGCACTTTTTTCCTGTTATAAAGTCAAACGTTCCAATTCTGGTATTACAATTATAACAGAAAATTTTTCCTTTTGACCAGTTACTAATGTTGATAGATTCTTTTATCCATTCTGGCAAGTTTTCATATTTCAAAAAAATTAAATTATCCATATCACAACAGATGGGTTTTGAACTTATCAATAACTCACATTCATTAAACAACGATTTTCTACATTTTCCACATTTTATGCCCATATACATTGCTTTTGTAATAAACTACAGTAAATAGAGTAATTAAAAACCGGCAATGTACTATAAAAATAATGTGGTTACAACTTATCGAAAAATGTTTTCATATACTTTCATACATACCAAAATGTGAGGTTCGTGAGGTTATAGCACATTATAAAATAAACATAAATATGTTAGGTTAGGTTTATGTGCCGAAGAAAGTAATTATTATGCTCTTATCATAAATTAATTTTGTATTAAGTTCAATTAAGTTATACACCTTAAGATAATTTCACAAAGATGAGGTAAGTTAGAAATGTTTGTCTTGAATTGAAGAATTAATGTTTGATTTAATTGCTTGTGCTACAACCTGTATCTAATTATAGGTTGAGTGTGGATGGTTTAATTGTTTATTTTCCATATGAATACATATATCCAGAGCAGTATTCATACATGTGCGAATTAAAAAGGGCTCTAGATGCTAAAGTAAGTGCACAGTGTAAAAAGAAGTATGTCAATAAAAATGGCAATTTTAGGGACACTGCTTATTGGAAATGCCCTCAGGGACTGGTAAAACTACAACATTGCTTTCTTTAGTTGTAGCTTACATGTTGGAACATCCTCATGATGTTAGAAAGCTTATTTACTGTTCTCGTACTGTGCCAGAAATAGAAAAAGTTATTGAAGAATTGAAAAAGCTTTTTGAATACTATGAAAAACTAGACTCTATTTATCCAAGGCTGATTGGCCTTGTGTTGAGTTCAAGAAAGAATATGTGTGTGCATCCACAGGTTGGTAAATTCATTTATATCCCAAAAAATAATTATGAACTATCAACCTAATGTGGATGTAGATTACATAATAAATTATCAAAATAGACCTTTAGTTTTCCTTACAGAATTTTATAGTGTTTGATGGTTTTAAATTGCGTAGGTGAGTAAGGAAAGAGAAGGAAAAATTGTAGATAGCAAGTGTCATGCACTAACAGCAAGTTATGTTCGTGAAAGACACAACTATGATGAGACTACCCCGATTTGTCAGTATTATGAGGGTTTTGATATGGATGGAAAAGAAAATAATATTCCCTATGGAGTATACAGCATTGATGATCTTAAGCAGTATGGCAAGGACAGAAATTGGTGCCCTTATTTTTTAGCAAGATTTGCTGTAAGTTAAGTTTTCATGAAATGACAATTTGAATTGATTTCCTATTTATTTTACAGATAATTCATGCTAATATTGTTGTATACAGTTACCACTATTTACTCGATCCAAAAATTGCTGATGTTGTTTCCAAAGAACTTTGTAAAGAAGCAGTTGTGATTTTTGATGAAGCTCACAATATTGACAATGTTTGTATAGATTCTATGAGTGTAAAAATTAATCGACGAATAATAGAAGGTTCCACTGCAAACCTTGGACTTTTAGAAAAAACTGTTGCTGAGTAAGACTGTAAAACTTATTAACTAATTTTTACTTAATATCTTATTTTCAAAGGATGCGGGAAGATGATGTTAAAAGGTTACAAGAAGAGTATCAAAGACTTGTAGATGGCTTGAGAGATGCCAGTGTAGCACGAGAAACTGATGTGATATTAGCTAATCCGATTTTACCCGATGAAATACTAAGTGGTAAATTCTAATTTAAGTTTAGTCTTCTTTTCGTTTTTGTCTTACGAAGTTTATGGAAACTTCTGTCCCAATTTTTCTGACAAAATTCAACCCCCTATAACTGAAAAATTATATTTAATCTTCTACAAACGTTGAGACCTTTAAAAGCACAGTAACTCCATTCTAAAGAGAATTCCAAGAGATTTTTTGCCAGTGTTCTAGTGTCAGAAACGCCTATAAAAAGAAGGAATTTAATTTGAATTTTATAATTTATAAAATTCATTTTTTAAACACCTGTCACTAAAAATCTTAATTGTATTTTGCATGTTATTGATTATAACTTTCTCTTTTTGCAAGACAATTATTTTTGTGAGAATAAAGTATCCTTAATTGCTATCTTATTTATTTCAGACGTTGTTCCTGGTAACATTCGAAACGCGGAACATTTCTTAAGTTTTCTCAGGCGATTCGTTGAGTATTTAAAGACTCGTCTTCGAGTGCAACACGTTGTCCAAGAATCACCAGCTGCATTTTTGAAAGACGTTCAACTTAAAGTCTGTATAGAACGTAAACCGTTGAGATTTTGTGCTGAACGTTTAGCATCCCTTTTGAAAACGTTGGAAATTTCAGACTTGACAAATTTCGGTCCTTTAGTGCTCGTTACTCACTTAGCAACCCTTGTTTCAACTTACACAAAGGGTTTTACCATAATCGTAGAACCATTCGAAGATAAAGCGCCCACAGTTTCGAACCCCATACTTCATTTTTCGTGAGTATATAAACATATTTGTTACTTACTTTTGTTTGGAAACGAATTTTCATTCTCTTAGTCTCTTCATTATACATTGAGTTAAGCTAGAGAAGCATTTAGATATAGATAAAAATTTTTGAAATAAATTCTTGAATCAAGTTGTGAAAGTTTGCTGCATTCTTCATAACACAAATACGTTTCGATGAAAGAACATTTTCAAACGTTTTCATAGCTAAACACAACATTTTTGATATTAAAACCGGCGAAGTGTTTCAAAACTATGTCTGTGTGGTAATTACCCTTAAAAATTTTGTAATGAATTTATAGCTGCTTGGATTCCTCCATTGCCATAAAACCCGTGTTTGATCGGTTTCAAACAGTTGTAATAACTTCGGGAACGCTGTCACCAATGGATATGTACCCGAAAATTTTGAATTTCCATCCAGTTATTATGTCTTCCTTTACAATGACATTAGCTCGGCCATGTTTACTACCAATGGTACGTAATTATTATTTTATTTTTTTTAATTTTGTTTCCAAGAATTTATTTATAAAAAAGATGTTAATAAATATTTATAAGCACGATTTGCATTATGGCAAACAATTTCAGATAGATTTGTTTTTTAGTTCTTAAAAATATTTTTAGATCGTTTCAAAAGGTAATGATCAGGTGGCAATTTCTTCAAAATTTGAGACTAGAGAAGATATTGCTGTGATAAGAAATTACGGACAACTTCTTGTTGAGGTATTGTAATTATTTTATCTATTAGACTTACGTTTATTTTACTGTTATTCTACTTTAAGGTAGCTGCCAATGTGCCTGATGGTATTGTATGCTTTTTCACATCGTATTTATATTTGGAAGCAGTCGTGGCCAGTTGGTATGATCAAGGGGTGATAGATAGCCTGCAAAGGTACAAACTGCTTTTCATAGAAACACAAGATTCTGCTGAGACAAGTTTTGCATTAATGTACTACATAAAGGTATAAAAAATTAAATTAATAAAAAATATAAAATTTTTTATACATTGAATTCCATTACTCTTTAATTGAAGGCATGTGAATCTGGACGAGGGGCGGTGTTGTTGTCAGTAGCAAGAGGTAAAGTGTCAGAAGGAGTTGATTTTGATCACCATCTCGGTAGAGCGGTACTTATGTTTGGTATTCCGTATGTGTATACTCAATCAAGGAGGCTAAAGGCTCGACTGGATTACTTAAGAGACCAATTTCAGGTACTTTAATTTTTTTAATTTAATTAAAATCCAAAAATAAAATAAATATTCGCTACACATACTCATTTCTATAACACCAATATTCTATCGTGTGTTTACAAATTATATTAAATCATATATCATATTCATAATCATATTAAACGATATTAACCTTACATGTACTAACCGTTATGTTATTATGAATACTATTGGCTGCCTAGACTAGATTGGCTGCTATTGGATATTATCATGATACTATTATTTGAAAATGGCATCTGTAATAACTATGCTCATTTAGCTTAATTGTATTTTCTCTGGAGATTACTTTTTTGCACGCTATTTTATTTTAAAATACATGGACGTGAATGTTAAAATGAATTTAATTTTTGTTAATGTCTTCATGTTGTGCATTCCTTTTTTTAGACTAAAGCATAAATTACGGTTGAAGGAACTGACCGCTCACCAGCATTAATGATGATTTTGAAATGGAAAACGCACCAGGGGGTGTTTCTACCGAATATTTCCGATTTTTACCGAATTTTTACTAATGCAAATGAAGCGCACAATAGTTCTTTGAGAGTATTTTTTTTTAAACATTGTAACAGGCGAAATGGCTGTTAGTTAGGATGGACTGGACTGATCGTGAGACAAAGTCGGTATGTTCTTAAACATTAATGGTTAGCCATGGTAGCTCCTAGCCCGCACTCGTACTACTTGGACAGTATTTCTTACCTTTTCTAATTTGCAGTACATTTCTCCGCAACTTATAACTTGTCTGTCAACATACCTATAAGCATTATAAATTCTTGAAGTAGTGAAACATATTGGAAGAATAAGACGTCTTTTCTTTTCTTTATTTTGTAAATACTATTTTGTNTTTTTTATTAATAAGTGGGGTGTTGTATAATAAGATATTCGTTATTATTAGATCAATTGTCAGGGGTAGGTACCCTTAATATGTATTAGTTTTCAAATTAAGTTTTGAAACAAAACAAAAAATAAGTTGACACAAAATAAAATTAAAATTCGAATAACACATCGAATGTTGAAATCCAGTTTTTGCAGTTTTCTTGTTTGCTTTCAGATTCGTGAAAATGATTTCTTAACTTTTGATGCAATGAGACATGCAGCGCAATGTGTCGGACGAGCCATTAGGGGAAAAACTGATTATGGTATAATGATATTTGCGGATAAACGTTTTGCAAGAGCAGATAAAAGATCCAAGCTCCCTAAATGGATACAGGAACATTTAAAAGATTCTTTATGTAATTTATCAACAGAAGAAGCAATTCAGGTATTTAAATTTGCTGTTATTATATTTTCATTATCTTGTTCTAATGAAAAGTAGAGCACCTGTTTAAAATAAATAACTTTTCAACATTGGGTTTATTTAGGGACAGTTGTCCCATTGAAAATCTGAGTATGTGATGTCTGCAACATAGCAAAAAAGTTTCAAGGTGCTGGAGTACATTTCTTGTACGAGTAGGTGTGCACACATACAAAAACGTTTGAAAAGGAGCAAACAATTAAATTTTAAAAATGACGCAACGCATTGGTATTAAATTAGACATTTTATAAAATAGTTTTAGAAATAAATTCCGAATATTAAAAATTTCTTGTTACAGATATTAAAGCGATGGTTAAGACAAATGGCACAACCGTTTACAAGGGAAGATCAGTTGGGTGTTTCGTTGCTAACGTTGGAGCAACTAGAGAAATTAGAATCGAGCAAGTCTGTAAAACAATCATAATAATTTTTCATACATTTTTGATACACAACCTACTGTTAGATCCTTATTAATAATAAAGTTTAGAAATAAAAACCTTTTCATTCAATTAAAATTTTGGAAATATTAGTGATATGTATTTCACTTGACTAAAGTTGCAGAAGCTGAAATAATATAAAGAAACCGAAACGTAATTGAAAAAAATCTTGAAAATAGAAACAGTTTCTCTTCTTTCTTTCTCTATGCCTCTTAATACAACAGTGCGCCGTGCTGAAAACATCACTTTATTTTTAAAAATATTATAAATAGTTCATAATCTACAATTTCGTTGGAATAATTAGCAAAAAAAATAGAAAATAAATTAATCAATTTTCATACCTAACTTTTGTAACGACTCCCTTAACATTATAAAAGCGATTGATAGGTCCGTAAACAAATCTGTTTGTGTTTCTTTATCACATTTTTCTTTCGTCATTTTTATATCGCCAACTACCTTCTCCGTGGAATCGCAATTTTTTTCTTCATTTAAAAAATCGGTATCAGGTGACGAATAAACTATCCGTTGACTTGTCAAGTTCAAAAGACGTTTCTTTGAAGAAGCTACTTTCATTCTAACGAACGATTGTATGGATGAGATTTGCGAATCCGAAGAATTTGAATTTAAAGGCGTACAACAATTATTATCTTTATGAATCGAATTTTTTATAGCTTTTTTTAAAAGGCTGTTCTGTGGAATTTTCTTGGTAAAACGTTGTGGAGGTGTTTCGTCACCAATAGCAGCATGTCCTTGCGAATTATCCTGTTGATACTTTTGAACAGGCCCAGCAGCAGCTATGGTTTCTTGTATGGGACTAATAACTTTCCTCTTGAGTGTCGAAAGTCGTCGCGAAGGTTTACTTAATACGGATGGATATTTTCTATTTCGATCGGGTGTTTTAGGAATCGAACCAACAGATGGAAAAAATCGCCGCCTTTCTTTGAATACTGATTGCTTTTTAATAAGGACGTCTCCTACTTCATCTACACTTAACAATGGTTGAGATTCGTCGGGATTGCTTGCCAAAGAACGAAGGCCCTAAATAAAAATATAATAATTAACTGCTTTTCATAGAAACACAAG
>NW_020442426.1:474910-504285 GCF_000699045.2 Agrilus planipennis
AGCTGGAGTGTCCCACAAGGAACAAACGAACATAAATTAAAAGTAAATTAAAAGTAGTGATCTTGAAAATGTGAGTAATACCAAATCATTATTTTGAATAACCACGTTTAATAAAAAAAACTCATAAAAAAAAAGAAACCTTTTAATTAATTCATTTTATATCAAAAGTGTGTAGAAGCAGAATTGAGTGTATTGAAAACTGTTAATAAAATAAAAAAGAAAAACTTACAGATTCTGTTGGGTTACTACAAATTGACTTTTTTGTATTAACAGCTTTTTTCTTTCTGAAGGAGAAACCTGAAATATATTTTTTTCAATTAATAATTGCAGAAAAAAGAAAGTTGTTTGTTTTAACCAGAAGTGTGAGCCTTTGCTGCAGGTTTCTTTGGTTTTACAAATAGGATGGGATTGTTTTCTTTTTGTTTATGAGATACAACCTTGGAACTGTTTCCTTTTCTTTTATTCTTTTCAGGAGGCGTATCTGTATTTGAGAAAATCTGCATTTATAATCAATTGATAATATTAAACAATAATTTATAATTATTATTTCAATTACCTAAAAAATCTTCAGGCTTTAAAGTAAACCTCAATTTATGATTTCTACCCTTATCTGTATCAATATTTTCAACTGAAACAAGTGGCTCGTTTTTTATGCTGTTAGCACTATTTACTGGAAACCCTAAAAAACTTTATAAAACAAATCAATGATTAACACAACAAAATAAACCCTTACCAGAGAAAGGTTTTGACTTTTTAACACTATTATTAAATTGACCATTTAGAAAAAGGTTCCTTGATACCTTAAGCTTTCTCGGAGGAGAATCTTCTAAATTTTACATTAAATATTTATGTATACTATTGTTTATAAGCAATGTGATATCCTACTTACCCAGGAAATCTTCTGGCTTTAAAGTTAATCTTAATGACTTTTTCTTTTGTGTAGAGGAACCTGAAAGAATTTTGTATTTAAAGTACTCTAATTTTTGTATCCATGACATAAATCTGGAATTACTTATTTCTGTAACTTCTTTCAAACTGCGATACTAACGTTAAGTTTTATCTAAGAAAGACTACATACCTTGATAGTTTTCACCATCAGTATTTTCAGAATTCTGGAGACGAAACGATGAATAATTTAAATCTAAAATTTAAATTAAACATNCGTATGTGTATACTCAATCAAGGAGGCTAAAGGCTCGACTGGATTACTTAAGAGACCAATTTCAGGTACTTTAATTTTTTTAATTTAATTAAAATCCAAAAATAAAATAAATATTCGCTACACATACTCATTTCTATAACACCAATATTCTATCGTGTGTTTACAAATTATATTAAATCATATATCATATTCATAATCATATTAAACGATATTAACCTTACATGTACTAACCGTTATGTTATTATGAATACTATTGGCTGCCTAGACTAGATTGGCTGCTATTGGATATTATCATGATACTATTATTTGAAAATGGCATCTGTAATAACTATGCTCATTTAGCTTAATTGTATTTTCTCTGGAGATTACTTTTTTGCACGCTATTTTATTTTAAAATACATGGACGTGAATGTTAAAATGAATTTAATTTTTGTTAATGTCTTCATGTTGTGCATTCCTTTTTTTAGACTAAAGCATAAATTACGGTTGAAGGAACTGACCGCTCACCAGCATTAATGATGATTTTGAAATGGAAAACGCACCAGGGGGTGTTTCTACCGAATATTTCCGATTTTTACCGAATTTTTACTAATGCAAATGAAGCGCACAATAGTTCTTTGAGAGTATTTTTTTTTAAACATTGTAACAGGCGAAATGGCTGTTAGTTAGGATGGACTGGACTGATCGTGAGACAAAGTCGGTATGTTCTTAAACATTAATGGTTAGCCATGGTAGCTCCTAGCCCGCACTCGTACTACTTGGACAGTATTTCTTACCTTTTCTAATTTGCAGTACATTTCTCCGCAACTTATAACTTGTCTGTCAACATACCTATAAGCATTATAAATTCTTGAAGTAGTGAAACATATTGGAAGAATAAGACGTCTTTTCTTTTCTTTATTTTGTAAATACTATTTTGTTCTATATTATTTCATTATTTTGTTAGGGGAGGATGTCAAGAATGAGATTAGATAACAAAATAAATATACTTCCCGGCTCTTTGATTACTAGTAGCGCCATCTAGTATGTTCCAAGTACAATTAATAATTTACAAAAAAATACTAGTTAAGATGTTGTCATGCCACCATTGGTTTTTATTGGACTGTATGAACACGCATATGTACATCGCGGGCGTGTTTTTGAGAAAAGCTTTTCTGACACACTTGACACTCATACTGTTTTTCCTTGCTATGTATGCGAATGTGACAGGACAGCTTTGATTTTGTGACGAAACGTTTGCTGCAAATCGGACATTCAAATGGACGTTCGCCCGTATGCAACATCTGATGATGCATACAGCTAGCTCTGAAAATTATAAATTAATTTAATAACAATAAATAATATGTTAATCTTTTGGCAATATTACAGTTAGTATTGTAGATTGGCACGTGGTAAAACATTTTTATAAACAAAAAGTGGAATAAAAAAACTCTTCTATTTATCAAATGGTATTGTAATGGAAACAATTGTCAGAGATGAAACAGAAATTGTGAAACTCGTTTAGTGTTTTCTTCATTCAATTTTTTTATCCACTGTTGGTAGAAAATATGTATAGATGGCGGTAAACGGACAATTACTTAATATAACTTATATGGAACAGTTTTAAAAAACCTATCATTTGGATGTTTATACCTAATAGATAGAAGTCTTATTTGTAGGTTACTCCATGCTATTTGTCTTTACTTACTTGTGATTAAATCTCCGTCCACAGGTTTCACACTTGAATGGCTTTTCTCCTGTGTGAATGCGAGTATGTCGATCGAAATCTCGTTTATCGGAAAATCTTTTCAAACACACTGTGCACTCATATACCTTTTCTCCAGTATGGAGGCGAACGTGGCAGGCCAGCTTAGATTTTGTCACGAAGCGTTTGCTGCAAATCCGACATTCAAATGGACGTTCACCCGTATGCAACATCTGATGATGCATCAAACTGGCTCTGAAAATTATAAATTAATTTAAAAGAAAAAACTAGTCAAAAGAATATTAATCCCTTTCTACAATATTACATAATAAAATAAGTTACACAATATCAGAGTATAAAAAGATGAGAGCAAATAAAATAAAAATAATAATATTTCTTCTTGAATTAGGGGAAATAAGACAAAATTAACATAAATCTAACGTTTTGACTACTGTTGTGACTGAAGTTGTGAAATCTCATACATCATTTAGTTAAACAAAAAATATGTACAATCTATGACAGATTCACTAAATTACCGAAATAGTTTATTGACTAACTATTCGCCTTATTAGAACATATTATTACCCAATGGTATTTATCACTACTTACTTTTCATTAAACCTCCGCTCACAGGTATCACACTTGAAGGGTTTTTCACCGGTGTGAATGCGCCTATGTCGATCGAAATTTTGTTTATTGGAAAACTTTTTCTGACACACTTGACACTCGTACGGTTTTTCCCCAGTATGGATGCGAATGTGACTACTGAAGTGCGATTTTTTGGAAAAACGTTTACTGCAAATTGGACACTCAAACGGTCGTTCGCCTGTATGCACCATCTGATGATGCATCAAACTAGCTCTAAAAATTATAAATTAATTTAATAACAAGAAATAATATTTAAATGCATAAGGATGAATCGAAAAAATGTACAGGCATTTAACACCGCTGATTATATGTTTCTTTATTTCATAAGATATATGCTTTTAATGTCCCGGAGTATTAATATCATGACTGGAGTCTTACTTTCGTCTAGGTTGTTCAATTCAATAATCATTACCCCAGTTATTTTGATTACAGCTGGAGTGTCCCACAAGGCTCGCATTGGAGCCCACTCACATTCTCATTTTTATAAACGATGTCCAATATTAGTAAAGTTAAAATATCACTGATGATGTAAAAATTTTTTACACAGTATTAAGTATTTCTGATTTTATTGTATTGCAGGCTGATATTTAATTCATCGGTCCCTTGGTCAAATGAGAACAGATTTTGTTTTCTTAATGATTAGCAGTTAACATTAAGTACACTATTGGGTACTCAGTCCTTAATAGGTATTATCATTATAGAGACTTGGGTGTAACATTTACGGTCAATTGAAACTTCTATGACCAAGCTGCAACCGAATTTCGCACTGTGTCTATTTGAGTTTTTCCTATTTTAACAGTATGTATATTACAAATCAATTTTACCATTCATTAGTGTTCATTCACCCTACGTAAATGGAATAATCTTGTTGGACGGTCACCCAATGGTACTTAATATTTGTCATTACTTACTTGTGAGTAAATTTTTGTCCACAGGTTTCACAGTTGAACGGCTTTTCTCCAGTATGAATACGCACATGTCGATCGAAATTTTCTTTATTGGTAAATCTTTTCTGACACACTTGACACTCGTACGGTTTTTCCCCAGTATGGATCCGAATATGACAAGCCAGCTTTGATTTTGAGATGAAATGTTTGCCACAGCTTTCACATTTGAATGGTCTTTCTTTCCTTTGCGTTACTGAACATTTTCTCACTAAAACATGAGTAACTTCAGTAAAAGTTTTATTATATTTGTATGGCTGTTGTCTTATATGAAATGAAATATTGCTTAAAGTTCAACTTCACTTCGACAAATATTACCTTCTAATTCCTTTGTTATAATGGTTTCATCTTTAGTATGATTTAAATTTAAATGCTCATTCTTCTTATTATCATCCTTACCAGAATAATGCCAAGTTTCATCACTAAGCTCAGTGCTATCTTCACCTTCTTTTATAATAGTTTCTACTTTTATAAATTCTAAATTTACAAATTCATTTTCTCTATTGTCTTCTTCATCAGGATAAGTTTCGACAATAACTTCAGTGTCACCATCAGATGTACTACCTTCTATTTCTTCTTTTATAATGACTTCTTCTTTAATATCTACACTAAAAGGCTCATTTTTTCTATTATCTTTTATATTAGAAAGACGGCATATTCCGTCAATAAGTTCGATTCCTTTATTATCTTCTATATCATTTTTTGAAATGGTTTTTTCTCTTATATCATTTAAATTTAAATCCTCACTTTTTTTATCTTCCTTATCAGAAAAACACAATGTATTATAATTACCTTGTAATAATTCACTTTTCATTACTNGTTTAGTCAGGTAGGTAGTACTCACCAAGTGAAGTAGTGTAGTAGTATTTACTAGAATTTTGTTTATTATTTGTTTAAAAATGAATGTGAGTGAGATACAGGCCCTTAAAGTTTTCATATGAGTACAGGTTAAAAAATGGGAAGCCATTTACTGTAAATGGGGAAGATCTCGATCTTATACTCGATAAAAATATTGAAGATTAGATGCGATTGCAGTTTCGGACTAGGACTAATCACAATTATTGTGAATAATAATAACAGTAATATTTTTGTTATTTAGATTACCATACTCTTTTATATTAATTTTAAATATGTTTTCATGTCACTTTTCATATTCTGCTTTATTGTTTTTATAATGTGAGATCATCATATCATAAGTATTTTTTACTACCACCATCTAGAGAAGAGTTAAAAAAACATCTAATTTATGCATACGATTTCATTGTCATTCTGTGATAGTTACACATTGTTGATAGCATTTCAACCACTAGAAAGTAGATGGCAGCTTTTCACCTCTACAAGTGGAGTCTACTATATCTGACTATACCGACCTATTGAATTTATTTTAATAAAAGAACGCTAAACGGCTAAACGCTTTCACTAGGGGCAAGGCGATACTCTAAAAAATCTAAATGTATTAGACAAATTAGGTCTACACTAAGCATGACCAAATCTACCAAAAAATATTATTGTTTTGCCAAACTATATACCAATTTTATTATATACACAACCCTTGTTGGTTATTAACAAGATTCAAATTGAATGAATAAATTTATTTAAAAAACGCAGTTTCGCATCTTAGACAAGTACATTAGACGTATTTCAAGTTCATTCTAGATAGATTATCAAATTTATGATTTACACCACCCTTTGTGATTAGTGGATAAATCAGGAAAAAGATGTGTATGTAAAATAAAATCAAATTATTTAAGTACGTATGTATAGGGTGTCTTAAAACTTTGTGGACATAGAGCAACCACAAGTCCTTGGAATTAAAATAAAACGATTAAACTGAACTTTATCTTACCAAAAAATTTTAGTTTTTCTTCAACTACTCAAAAACGCTTCTTACAATTTCAATAAAACATTTACATTAGATACAACTGTTCGCAACTTTTTTGGAGGGTTTAACAAGTAAATAATTTTTTTTTTGTAAGGTGCACACTAGCTTTATTTTTTTTTTAATAAAAAATCAAATTTGCAACAATTTCAGAGAAAAAAGTCCTCTATCTATGATTCCCAACAATTTTTTTAAAGTAGGTACAATTATAATTGAAATAACTCGAAGACGACTAGTGCGATTTGAATTAAATATTATACATAAACATTCCCATGGAGGTATTAATTTTTAACATGCTTATCAATTTTACTAAAATACGACAAAGGCAAAAACTACGCCTACCCTTAAACAAATTCGTTAGTAACTTATTTTTAGTGTTGATTAATTACTCTAATAAGTTTTTTTTTGAAAAGGTACTTTTCTTGATTAGATTGTTTGTATTTTATTATAAAGCCGTATCTCCAACAGTTTGGATAAAAAATATGTTTCATCCGCCTGTGTTTTATAATATTCAACTTTTTGTTTGATTATGAAATTTCAAAATTAGTTGTCTAGTAATCAAATCAAACAAAGTATTTCTTTACCAAATATCAGGAAAAAAATGAATGAACGAATAGTGATATTTGTAGACTTTTAGGACTAAACACGTTGTAATGGTTAAGTCTTCATTGCTGCACAGCTCCGGGTACTTACTAAAACAACAGTTGTAACATATTTTTAATTTTGTAATGGGAATCATATCATCGACATATTAAAGAAAAACATGATCTAGAAACGTATTTCTTTGAAAACTGTATTTGATATTTGTGCATATTTAGCTTATTCGCGGTTTTCTGTTTAATACTTTTCACTATTTTCTGTTGAAGTATTTAAATCACTCACGATCCTATCCTCTTTTTACAAGTGCTCCATGGAATGTTTTCTACAAATTACATGAAGCAATCGCATAACAGGCGATTTTTTTTAATAACTTGTAACATAACATTCTAACGCCTAATAAATTCGATAGACATTTGTAGACGATATCATTCAATTTAGGTAGCACGTGAACTGAGCAGAATATGAAATTATTTAACAAACAGTGCAGTATAAGCATGTATAACATGAGTTTACAATACTACAAATACTATCAGTATAAATAAGTAGTAATCATATTAGTGACATTCTAAAATACTTATAATCCGAATTATCATGTTCCTACATAGCATCTACATTTTAAATTTTTACGATTTTTTCTCCTTATGAAGGAACATATGATCATTAAGGTGATGCTTTTGGGAAAACCTTTTCTGACAGATACTACACTCGTACGGTTTTTCCCCGGTATGTGTGCGAACGTGACTGGTCAATTTTCTCGTGAAACGTTTGCCGCAAATCGGACATTCGAATGGACGTTCACCCTTATGCGACATTTGATGACGCACCAAATCGCTTCTAAATATAAAATAAAATATTTAAAAGCATATTATAAAAAAATGCGTATTTGAAGCACAACTTGAAGTAGTTTTCATTTGCATTTTTTAAATCTCTATCTATTTATTATAATTTATGGTGGCAGCGTAAGTCTGATGTTCACATGTGAATAACAGTTTATAATCTCATATTTAAACTACTTTTAGAATAATGATTATCGTTTAAAGGTCTTACGTTTTAGATATTTATAACAATTTTATTAATCGATTTCCCATCGGTATTTATTGTTACTTACTTTCGGGTAAATCTCTGTTCACAAGTTTCACACTTGAATGGCTTTTCTCCTATATGAACTACCATATGTGCATTGAGACCGTATTTTTTGGAAAACCTTTTCTGACAAACTAGACACTCGTACGGTTTTTCGTCGGTATGAATGCGAACGTGTCTGGTAAAGGATCCTTTTTCGACGAAGTGTTTGCCACAGGTATCGCATTCGAATGACTTTTCTTCCGTATGGACTACCATATGTACATCGAGATCGTATTTTTTGGAAAACTTTTTCAGACACACTTCGCACTTGTATAGTTTTTCCCCGTCATGGACGCGAATATGGTAGGCCAGCTTCGATTTTGTGACAAAACGTGTGCTGCAAATTCGACATTCAAATGGACGTTCGCCCGTATGTAACATCTGATGATACATCAAGCTAGAACTGAAAATTTTTTAAGTTAAAAGAATAACAGTAAAAATAAGGAAGTTGTTTCTAATAAATTGGTTAAACAATCGAAATAATAGGGAATATAGTAACTCTGTATGTTAGGAAAGAATTTTAAAATTAAGTGAGGGACTGCAGAAGTTATCCAGAGGTAGATGTAATAGATAGCCATCATAATTTATTGTTAGTGGTTGTAAAGGCTAATCTTAAATTTAAAATCATTAAAAAGAGGTTGCCAAGAGTGTTTTGGGCTACAATTTTTTTTTATATTTTTATAACAAAAGCTATCTAACAGAAAGAATATCACATATGCAATTTTACATACATCAATGTAAACCACCAATGGATAGTGACCATATGAATTTAAATCCTGTCCCTTTTTATTTAAAGTAGCCAAAAGGGATTGAAATACTAACCAGTAAAATACAAGCCATACTGTAATAGTCTTGTTGGTCCATTACACAATGGTTTTTACCATTACTTACTTCTCACTAAATCTTCGTCCACATTTTTCACATTCGAATGGCTTTTCACCCATATGAATGCGCACATGTCTAATGAAATTTGGTTTATTTGCAAACCTTTTCTGGCACACTTGACACTCATATGGTTTTTCCCCAGTATGGATGCGAATGTGACAGACTAACTTCGATTTGGAGAAGAAACGTTTCCCACAGGTTTCGCATTTTAATTGTTTTTCTTCCTCTTCTGTCACTGAATGCTTTCTCGCTAAAATATTCGTTAAGATTTTTAATATATTTATAGCTATTCTCTTGTATGAATTCTAACATGATGGGAGTAGTTAGCCATAAAAGTTGAAAAAATCCAACTTGTGGTAAAATTGCTTAAATTAGACTTGATTTTAACTGCAAGAATATTACCTTCTATTTCCTTTTTTATAATGGTTTCTTCTTTAGTGTGATTTAAATTTAAACGATCTTTTTTTCTATTATCATCCGTATTAGGATAACGGCATGTTCCATCGGTACAGTCAATTTCACCTTTAAAAATGTTATTACCTTCTAGTTCCTCTTTAATAACAGTTTCTTCTTCTTTTATAATTACTTCTTCTTTTATATCTAAATTTAAACGCTCATTGTTGTTTCTACTACTTTCCATGTCAGAAAAACGCAACGTATTGTAATTATTTCATAATAATTCACTTTTCATTACTGAACAGTTTATTTTTATTTATAAAAACTAAATTTATTGCTTATTTTCATTTTTACCATCATAGATATAGTTTACCCTTTGTATATATATTATCTATGATATAGTTCAATAGTTATCATTAATCATTAATAATAAGCACCCAAACGTCATTTTTTTGAAGTCGATTAATCTGCATGTAATTTGTAATAATAAGAATGAATACATAGATTAAATGAATCTATTACCATAGATAATTTGTTGAAACCATTGAAATATGGCCACATAGATAATCTTCGCCAGGAGAGTTTAACCGTTAAAATTTGAAAGTTTGAAAGTAAAAGCAAAGGAATTGCTTGGTTATAACTTACATTCTGTACGGGTTGCGACGTATTCAGTTATATGTTTTACAAAGTTAATAATGAAATTAAGTTTTGATGTATAAGACTATTTAAATAGGTACTGTGCGAACATATTATTAAAAATAGGCAAGATGAACGAAAATGAAGTGTAAGTTGTAATTTTTTAGAATAAGTGTGTATAATATATATTGGAACCATAATAATTCTGTAGGGTATTACTGCCTTGGGTAAACGAATTTGTTGATAGAATGAAAGATCGAGTTGAGAAAGGAATTCTTACTTGGTGTAACATTGTAACAGCTATTGGACTAAAAGAAAATGATTTGAATGGCTGGATCACAACTTATCAGGATCAAATTGATACATTGTTGGAAGATATGAATAAAGATGCTTTAAATAATCAACAAAATCTTATTAGGCAAATAGAAAGTCTTTTGATACAATCAGAAGCTTTATGCAAAGAGCTTCATATACAAAAGCCAAATATCGGCACACAAAAATTATGTTTAATTGACAAGCAAAATCTGCTTGTGAAAAACATTGAAGAGTATGTGATTTGCATTTGTTTATGCTTATAACTGTAATACAAATTGAGTTTTTCAGATACCAATTAAAAATTCAAGAGCGTCATAAAGAATTAAATATACTGGAGAAGAAAATGAAACAGGTTTGTCAAAATCTTGGACGCAGGCCAAAGAGTATTTTGGTTTCTCCTCTTCCTTCTGAAGAGCAAGTATTACAATACAAAGCTGACATTGCTCTGCTTGAGGAAGAGGAATATGGGAGGCTTGAGAAGTTTACTGAATTAAAGACAGAAATAATGACTTTGGCAAATGATCTTAAATACAAACCTGTATTAGACTTTGAAAGGAAAGTTTTATGTGAAGAAGACTCTGTTTTTGAAGTGACTGACAGTAATATGAGAGAACTACAGAAGTTCTATGAATGTTTAAAAGAGCAATCACAGAATATTAAATCTGAGATTAACTTGTTTTATGAACGTGTGAAAGTGTTGTGGGAAGTTTTAGAAGAAGACAAACAGAAATGTACCGAATTTATACAAAAATATTCCAGCCACACTTTAGAAGACTTGCAAGCATTTAAAGATGAAGTGCAACGGTGTGAACATTTAAAAAGGTCTAATATAGAGGTAAGATACATAATTAGAAATTGCTGAATTTTTCTTAACTAATGTTTTATAACTAGTAAATATACTTATTTATGCTACAAATTAATGTTAAGAATAACAAATTTACAATTATTTTCAATTAAAAAAATTGTATATTTCATTTTATTGGAATGTTTTTTTTTTATAAAAGGTGTTCGTAAAAAAATTACGTCAGGAATTACTTTTCTACTGGGATTTGTGTTTAGTAAGTGAAAGAGAAAGGAAACAGTTCTTATATTTCGATGAAGATTTATTTACAGAAGATTTGATAAGTTTACATGATATAGAGGTGGAGAAATGGAAAAAATTCTATGCAGAAAATGAGTAATATAACTCAATTATACAAAATCTGTGTAAATTGATTTTTTCTATATTTTCAGTGCAATTTTTAAATTGTTGTCAAAATGGGACCAACTTTATAAGAGGCTGCAAGAATTGGGAAATGCTGCCGTTGCTCCTGATCGTTATAAAAACCGTGGTGGTGTTTTATTGAAGGAGGAAAAGGAACGAAATGTGTTAAATAAACAAATTCCAAAATTGGAAGAGCAATTGAAAGAGTTATCATATGAGTACAGGTTAAAAAATGGGAAGCCATTTACTGTAAATGGGGAAGATCTCGATCTTATACTCGATAAAAATATTGAAGATCGTGAAAATGTAAGTAACATCCTTCCATCCGTGTCATAGATAATTAAAAGGAACATTTTGCACATACTATTTCATAAACAATTTATGAAATAAAATAATATATAAAAAGAATTATCAAACACAAAAAATGTTATTTAGGAAAGAAAATTAAAATGCAGTGCTCGAAAGCAGCGTTTTCAAGATAAAAGTTTGACGCCGGGCCGATCGCTCTTTCCGTTGACTCCTTTGAGTCAGTTTAGCTCGATTAGAAGTACATGTAAACGGAGAATCATGACGCCTTCTATTTCCACTACGAAAAGGTCTAAACAACTGTTACAAGCTGGTAAAAGTATCTCAATTTATATTTTAAATCAATTTTTACTGAAAAAATATTTCACATAGGATTAAAAACAGCACCTCCGAACTACCCTTGCTTAAAAGTAATTGGAGGAAGATCTCGTTATTCTTCTGATAAGAAAAAGAAGAGCAGAAGACGATCGAAACGAAACAAATTGTCACCTAAAACTATGAATACAACATACGACAAATTTGAGGTAAATTGGTAATCTTATTTCATGTTAATTTTTGACTTAGAAAATACTCTTACAAGATTTTTTACTTGTTTTTATCTGATCACGTATGTATATAGGGTGTTTTGTTCGTTAAGCAATCATAAACATCATAAGTAACGTAAATAAAACACTTTTGGAAGTTTCACTTAAATTATTTGTTTTGAGAAAGGATGAGGATTAATAACGTAAAAAAATTTATCTGAAAATCACTTCCACCAAAAGTGCAATATTTTTTTACATGTATTTTAAATATAATTGGTCTTCTATTTTTTCTATGAGTTTATTTTTAAGTTTTTAAATTTAATTATCCAAATTTTTAATTATTGTTCAAAAGAAATCCTTTATATTAATATAGTTTTTTGTTAAAATATATGTATTATACATTTAGTTTTTGCAAAAGAAAATCAGATACGAAAAATTTTTATTTCCTTATTAGGACAGAAAAAAAAATTGATTCTAATTTATGTAATTTTAGGAGGAAGTGTCTAATAAAGGGAAATGTCGCAGCACCGACGTATTTAATGGTGATCTGTCTCCCTTAGCGATACCTTTACCTCAAACTCCCACAAACAGATTGAGGATATAAACTAGTAAGAAGTGCTAATGTTATTTATTTTTTTATTGATTTTATATTTAAATTTAAACGCACAGACTTATGTTCTTCCTCTTTTTTGTACAATTTTTATACAAAGAAAAAATAAATAGTTAAAAAGTAATTTGGAATATATATATATATATTAAAAATATAACACGCAGACAAATAGTTTTCGATATTATGTCTATATAAATTGATTCCTAACATACTATACACATATACAGAGATATATTACAAATACCTTTCACTACTATTTATTGTGCGTTTTTAAAAATAAATATTGCGTCGTTTAGCCAGTAATAAGACTGTCTTAGGTCTCCCTCACAAAGATAAGGAACTTTTGACCATGTTAAAAGTATAAAACCTAATGGTTTAAAAACGTCATTTATTATGCACTCCACCTGCTCTTCAAACGTACTCCCCCTGATTGGAAGTTTTTCTGAAGGTGTGTGGTCTAATGAACCTAACAAAAAAGGTCAATGCTAGGTAAATATAGTAACTTTGCTCCAAGTTGTATTGAGTTTCACATTTTTTCTGTTAGGCGCTCTTCTAATTCGTGAATACTTTCAATATTGTGCTTACTATGGAAATAGTTTACTGGTTTAAAGAAATTGAAATTTTAGATTTTGTCTTTCAAAAATTATGCGACCTTTGTGTAAAGGAATTTACTTGGGGGGGGGGGGCGGTTGAAGGGTTGTGGATTTTTTGGTAATTCTTTGAAATCAGTTTTTTCACTATAAAAATAATAAATCGAAAATGACTTATTTTCAATCTTGGTTTTTTGATTTGATTATAAAACTTGAATCAATGCAACAACAAAAACTAAAATACTCAATATTAACATCTTGATCTTAAATACTATTCAATTTGATTTTGCTTTTTACACAATTATGTTTTTACATCAGAGCTCAACACTAGATGTAATTATTAAGTACTGCAAGGGTAAGATACACTAAAAAATTCGATGAAGCCTGGGGGAAAGTCACTATATTTAATATTTGAGTTTTCCATTTAATGATTTTTACCTGTTTCTACATATGATGAAAATGGTAATACAAGGGCCACTATTAGTCTTCCATTAGGTGTCAATGTATCTTTTATGTCTTTTAATAGTGTTAGTGGTTTATCACAGCGATCTAATAGATTAAGACATGATATTACATTGAATTTGTTATTTCTCTGCCAGTCTTCGATTCCTAATACTCTTAAATGGAAATTATTAATCAAAAATATAAACGAGAAATGAGGAATGTCCTACTTGAATTTACGTTTTTGAAGATGTTTTCTCATTACATGTGATACTTCTGTTACAAAAACTTGTTCGAATGCAGGAGCTAAATTTGCAGTTACTTTCCCATCACCTGCACCTAAATCAAGTAACGAATTTGAGTCCCAATCTCCATCACATGACATTAGTGATAAAAATTGTAGGTGAGATAAGACAAACATTGATCCCCTTTCCAACCACCTAATGGTAAAAAGTATTTTTAATTTTGAATTTTAAAAACGTTAATGATAAGAATAAAACCACCAATTAAAAGCAACACTTGTAATCACCCATTTACTGATGTTTGTGTCATGAACCATCCTAAAAGAACTTTTGCTATACTATGCCACAACTGTGTGAAAATCCAGTCTGATTTTTCTTCAGATTGTTTTAGAAAACACGATGTTTCTTCATCAACATTTAGCTGGACAAAATGAGATGTTATTTCAGAAGAAAGTTTTGTTAAGTTACATTTATACCACTAGAACAATACAAAATTACAAAGTTTATAAAAATCTTATTAATATTAAGTAATAAAAACAACAATTAATATAAAAACGAACCTGAGACTTATCAAAGTGAGTAAGGTAATCATCAATTTTTTGTTTCTCATAGAGAGCTCGAGCTAGGGAACTTCTCGGTTTTAAGTAAGTAGTCATTTCTAATTTTTTAACATCTAAGATTGGTAATTCTTTACATTAGTTGACATTGGAATTGAGACATGAAGTTTAGTCAGGTAGGTAGTACTCACCAAGTGAAGTAGTGTAGTAGTATTTACTAGAATTTTGTTTATTATTTGTTTAAAAATGAATGTGAGTGAGATACAGGCCCTTAAAGTTTTCTTAATCGGAGGAAATACCGGTAGGTACGGCCCTGGCTTCAGCCTTCCGTCAGCTGTTCCCGCCAAACATCGTTTGTCCTAAAACATATCTTCCTAACATTATTCTAATGTATCAGCCCGCCTTCGGCGGGCAGGGGCATTAAACAAACTCGAGTCTGTCATACATCTACCTAACTAAACAATGACGTCATCAATGCATATTTGGCGAGAACAGCTGACGAAGGGCAGCAGCCAGGGCCGTACCAATCGAAATTTCCTTCCGATTAAATAACTTTAGGAGCCTGTATCTCAAGCTACATTGGTTTCCGCACGGAATTAATGCTACCACACGATTCTACTTGGTCAGTACTACCTACCTGACTAAACTTCATGTCTCAATTCCAATGTCAACTAATGTAAAGAATTACCCTAAGATTTTTTATAATTATATAATTTGTAACATATCTGCTTCAAAAACGATTTGATTTTTAAAACAATAATAAAACTGACCAATAAACCAAGGTTATATTTAATTTCTTGACCATAGATAATTTATTGACCATAAACATAGATATTTATATTTATGGCCATAGATAATAGATACACAAAGGTTTATGGCAAAGAACTATAGCCATAGAAAAGAGATATGCAGTATAAGTATTATTATACATCTCCTATCTATGAACTGTGGCAAATAAGCATTTGGAAGTATTTTGAAAGTAACAAACCCAACTAACAAAAATCTTATGTCACCTGATCACCATATAGACACTATTATAAGATACATGATATGATAGTATAAAGGTACGCCCTCCTAAACATAATTATTTTATCTAATTCATAAAGAATATAAAATAATTTTTAAACTGCAAATAATGAAAAAAGAGTAAAAAGCAGCAATTATTATTAAAGTTATAATAATATTTGTTTGTTAGGCTCGTTTGGCTGAATAAACGAAGACTTCTACATCGAATGCAGCGACGTTTACTAATGAACATGCCTTAGCGGTTAGAATTGTGGTACAATAAAAGTAAGAGATGAAACGAAGTTTCCGACAATATCCATCTCTCTCACGATAGTGCGTAAGCGTGTCATGAAAGAGATAGGGTAGTCCGAAACCATACGCCATCTCCCTCACTTTTCGAGCCAAGAAATTATTACAATGACAAATGACATACGGCTAAGGCACGTCCATTAATATATGTCTATGATCGAATGTATCGTATCTATGAAATGTACCTAATATATCAATATGTCCAATAAACTTTCGACCTACTATATATTCTATGTATATATTTTTTACCTATGATATGGCCTTTATGTTATATGGCTATTATCTATGAATCTATACATTGCTTAAACCGAAAGCAAAAAAGACCGGTTATTGAAGCTGTTTGATTTTGAGGTTAGTTAATGGGTTAATACGACTTTTTGTTTATCAAAACTTAAATTTTACATTTAACAGATCCTGTTTTAATTTTAAATAAGTGTTGTGTTTTTGTAATTTGAATTTTTAATTTAAGTTCAAATCTCCACTAATGGAAGGTAAAGTAACTTCAATATTACATAGTATAAAATTTAAATGTACTTTTCATAGACAATAAAACCGAAGATTTATGGAATCCCTACAAGGAGTTGCTTAAAGTAATTAACAGATATGTTTGCGATGGAGCATCTAGTTTACCTTCATCAGAATTTGAGAATGTTTTACGTCGACATAAACAGAACTTTCTTTCTCTTTTACAAAATCCTGTAAGTAATAAGTACCTTATGCAAAAATCTAGATCTCATTTTAATACCAAAAGTTTCTCACTTTTTAAATGTAATTTCATGAAATTTTTATGTGGTGCAAATAGAAATTTAATTGATATGTAACTGAAATTACTGAGATATTTGAGTTATCCTCTACTACAACATACTCCTCTGGAATAATTATTATACCAATGTATTATAAATCACCTTATACGTACTACTGAAATTTTTATTTTTGTAAAATTGTTATTTTTGCTACCAGTAAGTACTTTTTATATAATTAAAAAAAGGATTTATACCCGTTAATTATTATTAAATAAAAAAAAAAAATACCTGAAACATAACTCTACCGGGGAATAGAAAGTGGGTCTAATTTCTATATGCTATTAACCTGAAATAACTAGTTTTTGGAATAGGGTTGACACCTTAGGTTTTTAAAGGTATTCTTTAAATTTTAGGAATTGTTGTTTTAATTAAACAAAAAACTTAGTAAATGAATAAGCTATTTCTGTATTTGACTCATTATAACTTAATACAAACATTAAAATTTATATGCTATAGCCGAAGAGTCCAAAAAGTAGAGAAGAGCTCAAGAAGGGTATGGTAGAAGGAATTACAGTACGTGGAATTGGGCATCAGATTCTTTCAAAAGAACTTTATCAAGAAGCTATAATTTTATCAGACATGTACGATTTAAACGAATTTGTAGCACTAGATCTCCTCTGCACTGCACAAATACAGATGACATACTATCCAGGTCTTCCAAGAGGCTTAGTAGCCATTCTACTCTATTATGATGGACGGAAATGCCTTGTATCTGCCCTAAGAATATTAGTTCAAGCTAGAAAAGGAATACAATGGACTGTCAGCATGAAACCTGATGTCCAAACCTTCATAACAAATTACACAGACCAGCTGTTGGAAAGTGGTTTATTTGACAGAATTTTCGAACTTATAAGAACGCTAGATTGGAGCAAAGAATTGGAAAAGTTGCAGCATAATCTTGCTCTTGGAGGTCCGAAACATAGACGGATGGTAGTTGATTTATTCAACACTATTCGACACATCCTGGCAGATATTGTATTTATTTGGGCTGCTCAAACTGGGTTGCCTACTAATGTAATGTCTAAACTTATTGGATTGTTACAAGAACAGAAAAATGAAGATGATGCAAGTGGAAAAATAGACAGTGTAACGTTTTTATTACAAATGGGATTTTTGGCTGCAATTGATCTCAGTGCTTTGCACATCAGAGAAAATGGAGAACAGTTCGTTCGTTCTCTGCCCGTACTGTCAGATAAAAGTTTCCTAGAAATGATGATAACGGATCTGACGCCTAGCAAAAGAACTTGGGCATGCCAAGGTTTGCAAGCTCTTTCTATGTACGGGTTTTCGGTTACTTTAGCCTTATTACGTCTTTTACCTCAGTGCCAAGATTATCATTTTGCGATAGAATACGAGAATAATTTTATCGATGCTGCAATGGATTTAAAAGTTTTTGAATTCTTAAACTACATTTTTTTAGAGAATGATTTGCTATACGAAGAAGAATTTTTATTGAAGCGAATGCACAATTTAATTACTGATTTTATTGTTCTTATGTATTCAAAAGTCAAAGAAATGAGAATAAAAGCAGATGAAACTGCCAGAACCGTCCAAGTTTACTTTAACGAGGGTCTAGAAGCTCCTGTTAATTTGCCTCGTCATTTCGAACATTTACTACTGTCTATTTCAAAGCTCTACAGCAAAGATCCCCTCAAATTGGAATTGATGATTGATTATTGGTGTCCATTAGAAATAAATCCAAATTTGTCGTATTCTTACCGTGCTCCACCTAGATCTGTTTCACTTTTCAAGTTTCTGCGTTTAGCAGGTGATATGGTGCCGGCAAATCTTTTCGTGCCATATTTAAAAATGTTAAAAAGTCTGTCTAACTGCCAACAAGCTGCCAGACATTGTTTTAACATGTTAAAACAATCAGGACAAGGTTACAATAATACAATTTCTTGGGACCACTTCTTTATATCTTTTAATCAGTATTATGGAAGTTTAAAACAAGAAGCTCCTCCTATTAACGATACTGTGTACAGATCGCGTATGTATCACAAAGGGATCACACCTCAAGAAGTTCAAGGGTTACATGCTGTCCTTGAACTAATACGTACTGTTGCTGAAAAGGACGAGTTTTCAAGATTAGCTCTTTGCGAACATCCAGGATGGGCTCCTTTGACTATTCTTTTGGGATTGGTGGCTTGTTCTGTACCTTTATCTTTAAAAGCAAACTTATTGTATGCTTTGGCTGCACTTTGTAAGTCTCATGACATCGCTTCTCAAATGTGGAATAACTTGGAGGACTCTCAGATTTTGGTAACGATTCCATCAACTTCTAGTTACCAACCGCGAGGTATTCAAACAGAATTAGAAGAAGTCGAAGCACGAAATGAAGAATATCCTCTTACTCGAGCATTTCTCGAATTTTTGGATATCCTTGTTGACTCGGGAATACCACGTACATTGGGTGCAGGTCCGAGAAAACCAGGATTTGACCCTTACCTTACTTTTATCATAAATTCCGTTTTTTTAAAGTTTCATAATCGTGCATATAAAGATGAAAGTGAGAAATGGATGGTTGCAGCCGTGTGTTTGAAGTTGTTAGAAAAATTTCTTAAACATTATGAACCTCAACATTCTGATTTTCCGAACACTACAAAGCAAAATGAATTTAATTCACCGCCTGGATTTCATATAATGTTACAAATGAATAGTAAAACTGAATTTTTAAACTTAATACTGTTCATTATTGATGAAGGAAGTTTGCTTTTGGAGCAATACACTCCATTTCCAGGGAAGGAATTCCTTGCAAAAGCGATACTCAGTTGTCTGAATATAATAGAACGTTCACTAGTTTTACAACATCAGTTTGTAAATATGGTTTTGTCATCATCTTGTCCTGTATTACTTTCTCATCTGAATAAACTTCTACTCACAATTAATCCTCGTACAGGAAAACCAGACTACTGCAATACTTTCGTGAAGTACATTAATTTGGTGGGTTCTTTCCCTAATCACACACTTGCAAGTGCAAAAATTTTACTTAATCTTACTTCATCACCTCTTGTGCATTCTCATCTCACTAATATATTTTTATCAACTGAAAATCACGAATTTATCAGAGATGCATTTGTAGAATGCTTAGATGCTTCTTGCGAGTCTAAAGAGGATGAACCAATTTGCAACAGTAAAGAATATGTTTTAAAAATATTAAAACAATGTTTACCATATAGCTCCCCAAATCTTACTCACTTTTTACTCGGTTTCGACTTGAAGCGAGATATTTCTCAGACCTTATTTCAATTACCAGGTGTATTAGATTTCCCTAGAACATGCATTCACTCTTTATTCAGTATCTTACATTCAGCCATATCAAATGACTTTACAATTGCGCTAAAACCAACTCTGCTAGAATCTGCTTATCATTTGTTGTATTTGCTTTGCTCGAATTATAAGACTTATAATCCTGTTTTACGATTTTTGAGACTGAACCAGAAATTTTTCAAGCAGCATTTAATAATTTGCGCTGAGCGAGCTAACGATGGCTTAACACAACTCAATCAACTTTCTTGGCTTCTTAAAACTCTTGCCGTTGAGATAAAATTAACATGTTGTAGCAAGCAAGTGTTTTATTTAAAGGAATTACTTAACTTATTGTTAGGAATATCTGAAGATGATGATTTATTTCATGATTCGTATAGTATAGTTCAAAAAAGTTCTCATAGAATCGACGAAATTTCCTCAATGGCTTCAAAAAACGAAAAGAGAACCCTTTTAATTGATTTACTGATGAAGTTTGATTTTAAAATTCAAGAAATAATATCACCAAAATGGGAATGCTTCGATAACAATGTTTTGGAAACGTTATTAAATAGCTGTAGAACAGAAACTGCACCAAAATTGATTGATTTAAAAAAGCTACATCGCGTTTTAGTAGATGAAGTGGCTGCTATTCAAGGAAGTACAGCAGTAGGGCAGAAGCATGCAATTTTTCAAGAAATTCAAAAAATTCTTGTTCATGCACTGAACTTGAACAATTTGAGAACAACTGCTGCAGGTATGATAGAGTTTGTAGATGGTTGGAGGCAAGTACTTGAAGTTATCTGCATTTATTTACCAAGTGACATTTTATCTATTTCACAACAACAAGTTCTGTGCATAACATTTTTGGAAAAAATGTTGAATAAAGTAGTTAACGAAGAGTTGTTGGTTGAAGTGGCTATTCATCTTTCTGGGGCCATTTTACTGCTATTAGAACATTTACGAAGATGCAATGTTAGAGAAAAAAGATATAAGGAATTAAATAAAAAGAACGAAGATCTTATTTTTCAGCATGATGTTTTAAAAAGTAACATTGTATCATTGCAAAATATATTGGAACGCCTATTAGAATGGATCACAAATTCAGACGTTACATCACAAAAATTGAGAATTAATTTATATGGTTGTCTGGTAACATTTTTGCATTTGATTAATATTAAAGAAGAACAATCTGACGTGAAGGTGGAGAATAGCACTTTTGTTAGTCGTTTGGACAGTTCCAAAGTATCAATAAAGGATCAAGAAATTCGTACAACGATACCAATTAATCTTTTTTCTATTTTTGGCGAAAAGCTTATCGACCTTATATGTCAAGATTGCACAGGTGGACACGACGTTTGCAAAATGCTTTCCATGGCCAGTTTCAGTATTCTTATAAATTTAACGGGTAACATAAATTGGATTATGTATATGTCAGCTCGAGGTTATATAAAACACATAATAGAAAGTATATTAAATTCTGATGATGATTTGCGAGCTGTGTTAGAACCTGTTCCCCAAAATCTGCGACCGCTGTACCTTTATGAATCTAAAATGTCTTTGTTAAATCGAATAGCTACTACACATATGGGATCTGAACTGTTACTAGAACAACGTTTGATGTCTTGTTTGTGTAATATGAAAGTGTTTGATTATCATCCAGAACTTGTACTTCAAGCTGATGTACCTAAAGATACTATAGAAGATTTCATATTACCAGTGGAAATTCGATATTTCCAATTGCTGTTTCCAGCTTTGAATATTTGTAATGCTATCCTCACAAGTCTGGGAACTATTAATAAATCAGCAGCTTCCCAAATAATATCATTCCTATTAAGCCATGTTGAAATAGTTGAATTGGTATTACGAGGTGGTACTCCAGTCCTTACTTTGGAATTTTTAAAAGAATTGGCGTACCTTACTTCTGTAATTGCGAGAACTGCAACAAACGAACTACTTTTAATATTAGAAGAAGATAAAACTGTTCAGGATAGTCGAGTACATTTACATAAAATCAAAAAATTAATGTTAGGTCTTATACCGAAATTCATGATGTCTGAAAGGACAGTTAAAGAACTCTCCACATCCTCGGAAAGTGACCATACTCACAAAATATCAGAAAGGCTTTTATATGCCCAACAAGTAACATCTAATTTGCTACTATATTCGCGAAACATTATTGGAAGTCATGGTATTGAACATTCTAGCGTTGACGTTGTGTTTGCACCTTCCATAACAACGAGTTTAAGTGTGTTTGGCGCTAAACAAGATTTTGCTAATTACACAGATCAAAGCCCGAATTTGGGAGTTGTAATTCAAATTTTATTGAATTCAGTAAACTATTACCATCAAGAAAAGGTGACCGTAGATAATCTTTCTAGAAGATTGCGGGAAATACCTGAAATGAACAGTGTTGATTTAAAAGAATTTCATGATCAAAGTGAAACATTCAATATTAATATTATTAGAGAAACTGCTTATGATGCTATATCAAAGAAATTACAAAAGAAGAAAAAGGAAATAGAATGCTGTTTGTTCACTATTGAGAATTCTTTGTACCTAATTTGGACTCACCTGGAATTTTACATGTTGAAAGCTATTCCCAAATCGAAATTTGTTAGTCTCGTGGATACAGAAAAGAATTTTGCGATGGATAGTAAGTATATATATCTGTTTGTTTAGTTAATGAATTAGTACCGCACATACATATTAAGTATTATTTAATAAAATACACGTTTAAAAGTAACTCTCATTTTCCCTAATTTTCACTTCAATTTCACTCATATTCGCACATTTCCTCACATGCTTCGCTTTTTATTGTCTCTACCGTCAACCCCTACATGCTATTTTCTAACCATCTTTACATTCCATCATAAATTCGCATAGTTCAGCTTTTTAATTTTGCATTATTGTTCCACGACAGAACAAGTGAGTTAATGTTTTCTCAGTACTTCTACATAATCTATATTCTTTCTTATATCCTCTCCCTATATTATCATATCTAATTTTAGCCCATATTTCCTTATTCTATTTTAATTTTTAATTATCAAACATTGCTGTGAAATCAACTTCATTTCTTTCTGCTGCATATTAATTCAAATTAATGAGGAAACATTTGATGCTACTATCACACCCTCATCAGAAATCGAACCCGGGCACTTGGCGTAACGTTTTGTCGTGGAACAGCAGCAACAAATTTTTCCTCGCGGTTTTCCCTACGGTTCTCCAAAGCTTACTTAGACAATTTTCATTTATATAAATATTCAAATTTTAGCAACGCTTTCGTCTGCTGCGGATGCTACTTGGAAGTGTAGCCTGGAAGACATAAGTTCTTTGAAACACAATTTGTATTCAGTGCTAAACGATAGCTTCTGCAGGCAGCTTTTAGATACAGCTCAGGTAAGACTTCTTTATGAATCAATATTTGAATGCAATTATTAATTAGAATTATTTGAGCTTATCGTTGGTGATTTTTAGGAGAGTTCTGAATTGGACAAAAGTTTTCTGGAAGTGCTACTCAGAAAGATAAAAAGATTAATTCAATTCGTACCGGTAAAATAACTTTTTTTTAAATTTTTAAAACCAAACCTTTATTGTTAATTAAACAGTGTACATATACATTTTTGTACATTATTAATCAGTTAAATAAACTGTTTAAATTTGCTTTGTGTCTTCTACGACTGCCTCATCCCACGGTCCGTGGATATTGTCTTTGTGTCGCTGGTATTTTACAAAAAGATAAGGACAGAGACCATTTAATAGCACCAAACTGCAAAGAAATAGCGCAAACATTGTCTTTGAAACGCACCATAACACCACTATATCAAATGCCACTAGTGAAGGTGTTATAAAATATAAATTATCCACTTTTGCTTTCAAAAATGGAAATAGAATGAAACATTGAGTGGAAAAAGTCATTAGTACAAAAGCCTCAAAGGCAGATGCGAGCCGCGACGATAAACAAATCGAAGCAAAAATCGCTGCGCTTATCGATAAACCGTTTGATACGATCGATCCATCAATACCATAATTGAAAAAAATTAAATGGATCAACATCATAAAAAAAGTCATCGTGTAAATTGTATCGGTACTAATAGTGTCTGTAAGAGTGTGCAAAACTGGAGAAAATAAATGCCCAAACACTATATACATAAGTAATGTTCTCACATCGTGTCCTATAGTCTTCTTATTAATGCTTATACTTTTAAACGAATAAATTATGTACCCAATAAAAGTAACACTACTTGAATATGTAAATACTGTGCTAGGATCTATCCAATTGTTATATAAAAAAGTGTAGTGAAGAACAAACAGGACAACAGTACACAGTTCGTTAATAACTAATGACGCTCCCTTTATCGCTTCTTTGAACGAGACAGGTTTAAAGTAAATGTTCTTACGAAGCTCTCTGAGAAAGGTCTCGTCGGTATAGTTGTCAGGATATCCCTCATTTGCGTATAATTTTCTGCACCATGGTTGTTGATCGGGTTCTATTGGTACACTCATTTTCAGTTCATTATGAAATTTAGGAAAAGTTGTATTGTGGTTTTTGCAACATATTTGCCTCAGAAATATAAAACTTATTTAAAATGTATTAAACTGAATATTCCACGAAAATGTAAGTAATAATATTCTTGCTGTTATAAATATAAAAAAAACTGAGTTAATCTCTAAAACAGCAACTTTTCTACAATTTTAATAACACACCTCTTTAAAACAAAGTAAGGTTAAACGCTATCATAGACAAAACCATAAACGTCATGTTTTAAACGCATAGAATGAATTTGTGGTTCTATGATTTATGATAGGTCTATGGATAAGATAGGCGCCTCGTCTATGATAGGGCTATGGCTAGATCTATGGTAATGAGTAAGAGTGTGTAGATAGCCTGCAATCGTGATCTTTTTAAATATAAATACCTCCATTTATTTCAGAAATGACTGCCCTTATGTGTTAAAATTTGTCATGTTCTTGTCGAATCGTAACTTAATTTAAAATAATATAAAATATAATCTAAAGTAATGGATTCTGCTTTAAGAAGTGAAATATTAAAATTACGATGCTCTGACTGTAATAATTTACTTTCAGTAGGACCTATACGGATGACTGCAAACGGGGAAAATATTTGCGGAAGATGTCTGAATGCATCAGATGCTTCTAGGAACTATGCTTATGAAGCGCTCGCTTCAAAACTGACTTTTCCTTGTCGATTTGAAGGTTGTAATGAAAATATACCTTGGGCTAAGGTCAGACGGCACGAAGATATATGCTCGCATCGCCCTTATGAATGCTTATTGAAAAACTGTAAATGGTCTGGAAAAATTGTACACTTATGTTCACATTTTAAAGCAGAACACAAAGAGTTATATTTAAAAGAAAGTCAAAGCTTTCCCTTGGATTGTAGCAAAGACTTAAATTTTTTTATGGTTAATTGCTCATTAGGAAAAACCTTCATATTTGAAATAGCCTGTGAATCGGGGAAACTACAATTTGTTCCTTATTATTTTGAGCATATTGATACTCCCAAAGATTTAGTCGTTAAAATAAAATTGGGAAACAAAGTCGATCATCTTTCACTGGTTAAAGAAGTGACCGCGATATCGATGTATGATCGTCAAAATTTGAATTCGGGGATTCCTGTACTTTTTGATAAAACATTGGGCATATTTTCATCTCTTAAACTGGATTGTTCATTCCAAATTGAAATGAATTGTCTTATTACAGACAATATATTACCGATGAAATTTTCTAAAAGATGCAGTTGTCCTTGTGATAAATTGATTGAATTTGATTACTATTTAGAGACAATTAGTAATGATGATGCGAAAATCCCCTGTATCCATAATGGATGCGATTCTGTTTTAAAAAAAGGAAACATTTATTCACATACAGCAGAATGTGAATATAGATTGTTCAAATGTCAAAGAGAAGGGTGTAGCAAAGTCAAATGTATTTTCAAAGATCTAGTAGATCATTATATAAAAAAACACGACGCAACTCGTCATGACTCTATATTTACATGGGGTTGGAACATAAAACATTTAAAAACGAAAAAGGTGTGTATTTGTTTCGATGCTGTTATTGCATATGATACAATATTTGATGATCATTCTAAAATAACATATTCAGAACAAGAGCAAACTTACACAATAACGTTTGATATCAAAGAAATACGTCTAAAAAAAACCAACCAGTTTAAATTTAAAGTTGTTCTTCTACATCAGTCAGACAGTTCTAATAATTTAATNAAATTGAAATTAATAAGCCTACTGACGTGGTAAAGGAGTTTTTGTTATTTTTATGTGTTGTATTATTAAACACAGTAATTATACCTTAATACCTCCTTAAGTAAGAAGATGCGCCACTTATTCTATTATTGATTATTTGTGAATTGTTTAATATTTTAATTGTTCAAACTGTTAAAAATCTCTGATGAATAACCTGGCGTAACATGTTAAATTGATCATTTTTAGGTACGTGCTTCGATTTACGTTAAAGTACTGATATATTTTTTTAATTTTTTTATGTAACATTTTCTGGTGTAGGTACGTGTGCGATTGCATTTGTGCTATGATGTATGCACATATATGGTGTTATATTAAATTTTTTATTTCTTTAATAACTTTATTTATGCCTCTATAAGTTTTCTTTCTAATTTTTTCTAACAAATTCGTATTATTCCAGTATATATTCCAATGTTTATTCTTTTTGTTACCATGTAAGAGAATAAAAAAAATAAAACAATTGGTTTTTAGTTTATGTACTGTTAAATGCATATTTTATTCAATTTAAAACAAAATGTAACTCTCTGACCGCCTATTGGGTCATTAGACATTATTTTATACTTTAAATTTAATTTTTTGGTGGCAAAGTACAAAGTGTACAACTATTTTTTAATTAATGTGTTTTATTTTCAATAGAAAGTTATAATTTACGAAATCACAGTTATAAAATACATCTATGTATAGAGGCCTTTAATTTCTCATATTCTTGAAAATTCATTACACAAGTAGTTTACATTTTTGCCTAACTGAACATACAATTGTGGCATGGTAAAATAAAAGTTATCAATCCAGATATCATTTAGTCTCTCCAGTTATGTGAACATTCATAATTACAACATTTATAAAAGGTTGTCATTGGCTCATCTGCAGAACGTGTTTGCAGCTGCATAAAGTAGGCTCTACCGTGACTGCACTTTGGGCACACTACCTCAGTTGAATCTACATTTTTCCATGCTTCTTCTCCTCCAAGAACATCATCTATTTCTTTGAGTTTATAATAGCTTCTGTTTGTTATAGTCTTCGTGATATTATAGAATGTGGGGCAAATTTTACATACCATTTTAAGTTTACACGCATTAAATTCCTCTACAAACATCATATTCCCGCACAATGAACAAAAAGGAATCATTTTTGTTGCCATTTCGCTTTCTTACACAGGTTTTGCGGCTATTTTTTGATATAAAAATTAACCTCCATGAATTACATATCATTTGTGATTATTTTTATAAACACTGGATACAAAAGAAGAAGACTCTTCCAATTCTATTATCTCTATATTCTGGACATATCCATTATCTATGAGATTGTCAGATCTCAGATGACAGCTGTCATCCCAGATTGACATCAGGTTGTCACAAATTGGTTATCTATTTATTATTTATTAAAATAATTGAGTTACCAAATGGAGTTTTTTGTTGAAATTTATTTCGTCATGGATATCGCTTCAAAATTGTAAAATATTTTTGTGATTTACGTTTCATTAAGTTGTTTATATTTTTAATTAGCCTGAAACGTTGTGGTAACACGTCATTTGTAAATAGTTTTTACGAGTTTTAAAGCATAACTGCTATAAGAATAATATTTTCCGTATGTTAAAATGCTGTGATTTTCGTTACGTCAGGCAATTGAACATCGCTGATTTTGATAAGCTTATCACCTCCTTCGCAACAAGTACTTTTTAAAAAATTGTCTGCAATATGCTCTGTATTTACCATCTGTCAGGAACATCTTGACAGTAATTATACCTTACTGCTGTTTAGAATTATGGGTGTCGTAATCTTATTTCCAATTATTTTACTTTTGGTTGTGTTATTGTCATTGTCAACATGCTGTTCGGAAGAGGTAAAACATCACATGACTGCAACAGAGCGAATGGAACTCAGGTAATACAATTTTTATTTTATTATAGTGACTATTTTCATTTATTGATATGCTTTAGGGAGGAAGCCAGAGATATGTTTTACCATGCTTATCATGCATATATGGAAAATGCTTACCCTGCAGATGAACTTATGCCATTGAGTTGCAAAGGGAGGTACCGTGGACTAACACCTTATAGAGGAGATATTGATGATTGTTTGGGAAAGTAAGTATAACAAAGTGTAAATGTTCAGTATCTATTTAAACATCTTTTACAGTTTTTCTTTAACATTGGTGGATACATTGGATACTTTAGTGATATTGGGTGACTTGGAAGAATTTGAACATGGAGTAAAATTGATTGTAAAAGATGTTTCGTTTGCCAATGATGTTGTTGTATCAGTCTTTGAAACGAATATACGTGTCTTGGGGTAAGTTCAAAATTGGACAATTAAATTAAGTGTGTTCATTTTGATATTGTAGGGGCTTATTATCTGCTCATATTTTGGCTGAATATTTACAACAGCGAACTGATTTTCTTCAATGGTATCGAGGAGAACTGCTTCAAATGGCAAAGGATGTAGGTGATAGGCTGCTGCCAGCATTTAACACCACTACTGGTATTCCTTACTCTAGGGTAAGTTAATAATGATACATTTATTAATCCAGTTCACGTTCCACGTAATTATACTTCATTACAAATGAACAATAGAAATTTAATTTCAAGAATGACATCTATATCTTTTATCTCACTTAATAATTTATCATTTCTTATCAAAGATAAAATTAAATGTAAATAAATTAAAAAAGGTAGTATTAATTATTTATGCATCAGGTTTAATAAAACAATACAATATGAAGTGTATACTGTAACAGTTACTTTTTGAAATAACTTTGTAGTATTGTTTTTGTTTAGAACAGAATAACTTTAATTTTGATTCAACAAGTTGAATGATCTTATTACGCGAATAAAATTTCCCTTGTTACTTATGGGTCATTAACAGTGATCTGACCTTAATACACGTATACTGTTTATTAATCATTTTCCTTCTATATATTTTGTATACATTTTATATTATTAAATTTAATGAGTCATTTAATAAAAAAATGTATTTATTTT
>NW_020442426.1:504712-515966 GCF_000699045.2 Agrilus planipennis
TTTCTGTTGTTAACATATATGGTGTTATATTAAATTTTTTATTTCTTTAATAACTTTATTTATGCCTCTATAAGTTTTCTTTCTAATTTTTTCTAACAAATTCGTATTATTCCAGTATATATTCCAATGTTTATTCTTTTTGTTACCATCATAATTTATTTTCTTTCTTTTTCAAGGAGAAATTTACTTTTACTTCTACGTTTATTGTCCTTACTTCTGTTGATGTTATAGTAATTAAGATTTTTTCTTAAAATAATATGTTTAGTGTGGTTCACTTCAGTTTTAGTGCCCATTTTTATTTTATGTACTTTTTTTTCATCACCGTATGTGTGCATTACATATCATTTCGCTTTCTATGATATTGCCAAATAGAAACTTTTTGCGAAATGCATTTATTATAGTGGTATAGTATTTTAGGTTTGTTCAAACAAATACAAAACCATTTCAAAAACAGTATTAGTAATAAAAAAAAATAAATAAAAATGAATGTACCAAGAACCACATTTACTAATGTTTTACTACATACATTACAATTTTATATTGGCTGAGATGTTAAGCTCAATCAGTGGCAAAAATGTACTTAATAGCGTTCTTACTTGCAGATAAATTTAAAATATGGCATTAAAAATGATAGGGTAGAATCCCTTAGAGAAACTTGCACCGCTTGCGCGGGTAGTATGATACTAGAGATGGCAGCACTTTCTCGATTAACTGGTGAGCCTATTTTTGAAGAGAAAGCCCATAGGGCTATGGATGAGTTGTGGAAAATGCGTCATCGCAGTTCCGATTTGATGGGTTCCGTCTTAAATGTCCACTCGGGCGATTGGGTTCGTCGTGATTCAGGTGTAGGAGCTGGTATTGATTCCTATTACGAATATTGCCTTAAAGCCTATATATTACTCGGAGACGAAAAATACTTGAACAGGTTTAATAGGCACTATGAAGCCATCATGAAATACATATCCCAAGGTCCTATGCTTCTCGATGTACACATGCACAGGTGATGAATAAAGTTTTTATCACTACTTTTCTAATGTGGGACGATTTTTGAAGTTACTAGTTTTATTTTGTTTAGGGTTCTGTATCTTAAAAAGAAAAAACAGAATCCTTAATGCGTTGGTCTGTCTATTACCTCAAAAAGTAGATGAATAAATTTTATTGAGCAACATTCAAAAAATATTAACAGGAGAATCATTGAAGGAGAGTTCGAACAGTTTGTCTGTAGCCTGCTTCTTAATTTTTACCTGGATGCTAAAAGAATGTTTTGAAAGTGACTATTGAAGTAATTAATAGAAGATTAAAATTTATTTATTTATTTTATTTATTTATAATGTATACGGGAATAAATTTCCCTTTTACATTATTTGATATAAAAGTTGTGGTAGACTGACTAGTCGCAATCTCTAGCAGTACAGTAAAAGTAGAGAAATACAGTAAATCAATCAATTAACAAGGACTAACGAGTGATAAATTACAAACGAAAACATAAATAGTAGAATGTTACTCGAAAAAACCTAGTCTATATTTTAGAGTAAGTTTCAATTAAACAAACTGAGTATTCAAAAAATCTACATTTGTAAATGTTTTATTGACGAGTGAACAAAAATGATCTACAGTTAAGATCCTCTTTTTTATGGTGATTACAAACGATACAGTCCTATCTCAGAAACAGTTTTGTAAAGAAGATGAAAATCAACTTTATTATTTATTATTTAAATTATAAAATTGTTTTGTTTTACTTGACGATTTAAACATATAATCAAAATGTAATTTTTCCCAAGATATAGTGTTCTCAAAACTGTAACTTTATTCTCTATATGCCTAGGCCCTACACAAATTCCAGAAACTATATGGATGCTCTTTTGGCTTTCTGGCCTGGACTGCAGGTGCTGAAAGGTGATATTAAACCTGCTGTTGAAACACATGAAATGCTGTATCAAGTCATGCAACGTCATAAATTCATTCCAGAAGCATTCACTACAGATTTTCAGGTATCTACTCTATTTGTTTAAGTTTATTTTAATGCTAGTCAATATTGTTCATACCAGGAGTGTGTCGAGACAGGGGTGTTGGGGTGTGATATCCCCCCCCCCCAGCTTTGGTGTCGCGTGTCTGAGACGATATTTATGTCACGGAGTTGGTATTTTGTTCATTAAAGGTTTTTCTATTTTAAGGTCCATTGGGGCAATCATCCTCTTCGACCTGAGTTCCTTGAATCAACATATTTCCTTTTTAAAGCCACAAACGACCCATATTATCTGGAAGTAGGAAAAAACGTGTTGAAAAGCCTTCAGAAATACGCCAGAGTGCCTTGCGGTTATGCAGCCGTTAATGACGTTCGTACTGGACGTCAGGAAGACCGGATGGATTCGTTCGTCTTGGCCGAAACGTTTAAATATCTTTTTCTACTATTCGCCGATGACGATGACCTTATTTTGAATTTGGACGAATTCTTGTTTACCACGGAAGGTCACCTTTTGCCTTTGACATTAGCGGTGAGGACCAACCGGTCAACTAACTCCTTGGACGAAGAAATCGACGATCGGGAGTTTTCCAGGACCTGTCCTAATACTCTACAATTATTTCCTGAGTCAGTGAGGAAGCCTCTTGCAAATATGGTGAGTTATATTTATTATCTAGTAAAATACTGTTGTTTATTTTAAATTACAATGAAACTATTGTTATAGTAATTTCTAAATAATGTAAACTTATGTAAAGGCTGTAGAGCGATAAGCATAAGGTCCCTCCTTTAATGTGAAAGTTAGAATTTATATTTTTTTGTCGAATCGTTTGAACTAATTTTAATCAAAAAATTGAGCAAATCATGCTGTAGTCTTTAATGATGTGTAACACGTACTTTAATACAATAGGTGCTTATAAAATTATTTAATGTATAATATAGATAATTATTTTACAACTTATTTAGAACAGTTGCATGACAGTACGTCGTGTCCTCTAAGACTAAGGTTAGCAGAACGAACGGTTGATTGCTGTGTCTTCTTTCTTCTATCGTTCTCTCTCTCTTTATACACTAAGAAAGCGCCAAGTGTAGGCCGCACCGATTAAATAGCACGTGCTTTTTCTTCCTCATTTCCTGCTGCATGTTTCCGTCGCATTTACGAAATACTTTTTTAGTGGTTTTTATTTCTATTATTATTTTAACAAAATTAATATAGTTAATGCATTTTTGTTTTTCTCAAAAGCAAATTGCTTTTGAAAACTTTCAAGGGATGTAATTACGTTCTACTTATTCTAAAAATATGAGCAAGACATCTTGCGGTTGTTGACTTGCTATGCTTATTGCCGTATGACCTTTTACTGAAAGCGAAAAATTAATGCACTTTAATATTTTTGCTACTTTTCTTCTGTTAAAAGTTTCTTGAAAATTGTACCTGTCCATACTCAGTTACTTATAATTTATCTTCCTGAAAAACTTCTATTATTAAAAACTGACAGGTTGATGGCATATGTCCAAAAAAATTACAAAGACGTCGTCTTACCGCTGGTGAATTTTCTGCTTCTAATTTGGAACACTTGAAAATTATCAAAGACATGGGTATTAACATTGTGGCCTTAAGTGATGGACGGGTTCAATTGCTACACAGCGTTTCTGGAGTAAGTTCTATGTTAATTGCAATAGTTTCTGTTCTAAATTGAGAAATACTGATTGTTATTAAAATAGAAGTGAAAATGTATCAAATATTATTATTTATTATTCGTCAGAATGCCCTCATTAGGAGTTACTTAATGTATGAATGAATTTTAATGAAATTGACGGATTATGTACTCGGTTGATTGTTAGTGAATTTTAAATGATAAAAACACCTGATTTTGTTACACAGAATTTTTAAAATTTCTGTTGTTAACTTGAGACCTGCAAGTAGCAAATGATACTTTCGAATTGCTGTACTTGTTTCCCTTTATCAGTTTTTAATAAAATTTTTAGAAAGTGGTCTAATAGTTAAAACTTGTTTTTAAACAGATATTTGTGTATCAGAGTCAAGTTTGTTTTTATTATATTAAATTGTATTAAAATTATCTTACTAATCATAAGAAAAAGCGACCAGTCCAACCAGTCTAATATATATTTTAGGATGGTTAATACTATTAGAAAAATGAAAAAGCATTTCTCATATTCATAAAAATGTAGGGAAAGACTTCAAACGTAGTAAGTTGTTGTTATTAACAAAGAAAAATTACTTTATATTTTTACAGGAATTGCTATTCTATTTATTACTTTTATAAATGTGTTTTTTTGTCAATATCAGAAATAATTGTTATTTTTTATCTCTATTAACTTTCTTTAAAATTTTGAATCTTGTGTTAGTTGTAAAATCAAGAGTTGAAACGGAGGGAATATATTTTTTATTGGTCTAAAGATAATACATAAATTGTCCAAAATATGCGGTTTAACTAAACAACGCCTTAGTTGTACATTAGAATATGCAGTTATGCAAAAGTGCATATTTTTTCGAACCCTAGTAATTACCACCAAATAAGATCTTAATCGAATTATGTGTAAAATGCTTTAAGATTGCTAATTGTGAAATACTGATAGCTGTGCTGGTTGTTTAGTGGCATTGATTAGTTTCATGCAGATTATATTGTTTAATTTTCTATAGGCTAGAACAGTTGCGGACGCTGAGGAAGGAATACTGTTCATGCAGGAAATGGTAGAACTGTCTCATATGCAGTCCTATGGTGGATCCGAATCACCCGCTCAAGCTGTAATTTTCACAACGAAAGATAAGGACGGCAAGGATCGTACCGTAACATTACAGGCGGGTCCGGCGCAGTTTGGACCTACTATGCGTGGCGATCGAAAGGTCACTGCGCGTGCGTTAACAGTTGAACCGTTTCGCGCTTGCTCCGAGATCTCTTTCCCGGACCATGTTCGCGGCAAGATAGCGATTATCGAAAGGGGTGGTTGCATGTTTGTGGACAAAGCGCGAAGAGTGCAAAAAGCTGGCGCGGTTGCGGGTATAGTAATCGATAATGTGTCGGGAAGTAGCGCGACTAGTTCGCCGTTGTTTTCCATGTCGGGGGATGGGACTGATGATATAAAGATTCCCTTTGTCTTTCTGTTCTCTCAGGACGCGTCCGAATTGCTTCTTGCCCTCATGGCCGATTCTGATGTAACTGTTACCATAGGGGAGTTGAAAAATGATGCGGAAACTTGGCCCCCAAACGAAGAGGAGTCTATGTTCCAGAAGTTGAAAGTGTCCGTTCAGGAGTTCTTGAACAGACATACGGGAATTGCTTTCTCCAAGTCCGTAAAGTAAGTTCATTCATTGTAATATTAATACTGGCTATTGACGTGTTATGAAGAAAAATAAAAGAGCATTACTGTTTCAATGAAATATTAATAATCGCTCAACAATTGTGTCATGATAAGGACTATTTAGTTGAAACGATTATTGAGTGACTATTAAATATTTCGTTAATACATGCATACTCTTTTATGTTATATAAGTGCATTCATTTATAATAATTATATTGAATGACTTAATAAATTCTAATGAAGTATTAAAAATTGTGAATGCAGAGGCAGGATGCAATTATCTTGTGTGATAAACATTAATTTTCTAGAAAATACTACAAATGGCGCAGTAAACGCCATCTGTAGCACGATGCTACGTTTTAGGATTACGTATGCTCCAACAAGGTCCACTTGTGTGGATATCTACTNAGTTATTGCAGACGCATCCAATGATATTAAGTAATTAATTTTATATCTTAATAAAATTAGCAATATTGCGTAGGCACCTGTATTTAATAAATTCTATTAATGTCAATTAGTTTTTATGCAATACATTCTACCATCTATGGAAATCAAAAGTTATTTTTAACTTGTTGTTGTAAGTGTGAATAAGCAATAACAGCCTTTATGCCACTTTCACATTAATATCATTTCAGTATCTAGTGGTTGAGACCAACTTTTTTAAACGGTCATATCAGGTAGTAGAGAGTTCTTCGCGTTGTTTCGGATTTTCTTTCGGGATGTTCTGTCGCGGAGTGGGGTCGCGTCGTCGTGTGTAAAGTGAAAAGTGTATTGGCTATTTTACCATGTAAGTAGTTGTACATAAATGTATGTATATTTTAAAAGATGTTTTTTATCTTTACCTAATGTGCCATTAACATATTTACTGCTAGCAGTTAAAATCTCCATGTTATGATGTAATGTTTGTATACAATGATATTTACAATTATTACAATTGCAATAAATAATGCAGGGTTGGAATATTCAAGGCCGACATTGGAACCGATAAAATTAGGATAACTAGAGAGACACCTGAATCAGAACTGGATGTTGCAGAAGTGACAACGAATCAACAGTGGAGCCAAATAAGACGTGGACTGATTCAGTCTTTGAATAATTCTGAGAAGAATGAAATCTATGTTCCTCTGAATATTTTACGCATATATTATCAGACGCTCAGCCAGGCTAGTTTGGAAGAATTGAATGCTAAAGATGTTGTCAAACAAACCGAATGGCTTTTGAGGGAACTTAACATTGAGAACGGTCGTCGTGATAATGACAGCTTGATTGAGGTAAGTCTGATTTTAATTATTTGTTCTGTAGTGTGGTTTTGAACCATATTATGATTACGTCATGACGACTACTTTTCCGGAAAATGCTTTTTTTTCACTAGATTATGGAATCAGATTCAATTTGACGGGCAAAAAGTTTTTATTAAATCACTAACAACCAACGTTTCGCCTACCATTCTAAGGATTTTTCAAAGTAGACTGTGTAAAACATTGAGAGTAACTTCACAGTAAAGAGAAAATAATAATAAATAACACAACTAGTTAAAAACGTAGTAATTAAAAGCACTATTGTAAATATAAAGTAATTATACAATTAATTAAAATCACATGGAGATACAAAGACGTATTTTAATTGTAAAAATTCTTGTGTTTCCACGTGGTTTTAATTAATTGTATAATATTTATTATTTTATCTTTATTGTGAAGTAGTTACTTAATATGATGAATATGAACCAATACCATGAGTCGCAATATTTGGAAACCACTAATTATTTATTAGCAAAAAATTTACCCTGAAAGAATCTGAGAATTCTAGGCGAAACGTTGTTTTTCAACATTTTCCCCATATGAGATAGTTCTCCTTACCTCTACTCTCTATATTTGCGTCGCAAAAGCATTCAAATTAAATACAGTAGACTCGCAGAAGTGTGAACGGCCCGTAATGTGACTAGCATTATATAATTTTATATCAGATCGCTCTATACTGAGAATAAATTAAACCTGTGGTTTTAGAAACGAATGTAGATTTACCTTAAAAATCGATATTTCTCCGTTACTGTTGCGCCATTGTTGTAAATCCCCGATATACATATTCATCTGCCTGAGTGGGTCTTGATGTTGTAAGTTTTTATGCGACTTTCATGAAAATTAGTAATGGTACGAATTAATATTTAATGATCACAATTTGAAAATTAAAAGAATTAGGTAAACAATATGTTGCCATCTTCTGAGCATAACTGGAACACAATGTTGCAGTGCTGTAGCTCTAGTGCTCTTTCATAGCTTGAAGTTTGTCATCTGGAATTGATAAAAGTGTACAAAACTACAGTCACTTCAGTAGGTATATCAGTATATGTTGCCTCCTTTGTTACTTCTTAATGTCAGTAGTAAAAAAAGTTCCCTACCTCTGCACTGATACATACTTATTAAAAGACAGGTCGATACGATAATTTTTCCCAAAAATATTTAAAAAACGTTTCTCAAATTATTTAATTATCACTTATTGAAGAATGAATTAATTTTGTTTTTACTTTTCTACATTTCTTTCCTCCTTACTTAGTACTTAAAGAGAGAAAGACCTGATGAGGTAGAGGTAGATTCGACTAGTCTGCTATTTGATGAATATATCCAATAGGAGTCATTTTAAAACGGATGTCTCATGATATCGCACATCTTGTTTTGTATGTTTCTTGTGTTAATTATAGATTTTTGTTACATTTTAAAGATAACGTTCGTTAAGGCGAAATGTCGGTAACGTTTCAGTTCACACTACTGAGCGTCGACTGTGTTTCATTTTGTATGAAGACAATTTAGTCCCAAACGTGAATTAAATTAGCCTAGTCTAGCCCAGTCGTACAGACAGTTCGGTCAATAGCAAATAAGATAAAAAATCACAACGATAAATCCATATTTTACCGTATTGTTAATCTGTGTATCTACTACTTACTCATTTATGAAAATATGATATAAAATATTTGGTGTTCCTAATAGGCGCGAGAGGTAAATAGTGACAAGTCGGTAGGTGATAGTAGTAACATGGATGTATTGACAGACAAATTGGGAAAGCTGGAGACGCTAAGTTCTCTATTGGACACTATCAGTGAGATAGAAATAAAAGTTAGGGAAGAAATAGAAAAAGGTTCCGACGATTTGGTAATTGGAAAGGTAAAAGAGGAAAATGACAAAGTAATTCTCTCCGCAGAGCAGTTGTCGTCTTCTGATAATTCAGAGGAGAGTAGTAAAACAAAAAAGAGTTCTAAAGAACAAAAAAGACATATTCCCGACGAATTGTGATGCTAAAAGTTTAGAATTACTTAATATCTTTATTATAATTTTCTAATACGAACATTAAAAGACTGCAATCAAAAACTAAGCGAATGAATGTCTCATTTTCTGCAGGAGGCTTCTAAAGTGCTTTTCTTCTTTTATGTTTGAATGTTAATGTTTCTTAAATTTGAATGTGTAGATAAGTTAAGTAATATAGATGTATCTGCTAAGCCAAATGCTCCAAATGCTCCAATTTTATGCGTCTTTTTAATTTTCACAAAGTTTAAAAAGTGATATTATTTTTGATTTTTTGTTAATTTGGTAATAATTTTACATAGCTGTTCTATAACAAATAATGCTAATTATTCACATATTTATATTGTATGAAAAAATTGTATTGAAAAAATAGTGTGACAGTCACTTAAAAAAAACTAAAATTATCTTTTGTCTATCTAATCTATTATACTAAAAAGAACCAGGATATAAAACACTGAATAAATATATATATATTTTATTAGGAATTTATTTTAACTTTCTTCCTAAACAGATTTATTTATTTTTATCAGAATCCTCCTGTAGCTTACAATTAATTTATTGTGATTTAAAAACTTCTGTATGGAATTTAAATTTACCAGTTACATCAGAAGTGATGTTTCTTTTGTGGGGACGTATTAATCAATACATAACCCCCAGAAGATATTCTTCTTTAATTACCTTTGTAATTTATAGTACATATTGTTGTTTTTTTTTTGTTTGAGGGATCTTTCTACTATTGAATGATGCCAGCAAAAATAATAACAAAATATTTATCGAAAAGCAATACTATTAAATTAGAAAGATATTTTCTAGTATTATCACATTCATTATGGCAGTCATAAAAATAATTATTATTTGACTTAATTAGGTACAACTGTTAAACATTTGTTTAAAAAATTCAAACTCTTTTTTGAAATCATAAGAATACCTATGCATACTTACTGTTACTTTAGTTTAATTTTTAACCAAATACAATTTATAATATTGTTAGCTCTGTATGCCCAAGGTACTAAGCATTTGCAATCTTGTAACAGTATTTTTCAGTTTTGAGGAAAAAATGTCTTTGAATATTCCTACATATTTGCAGCACAATTATTTTTAAGTTTGAAACATAAATTATCTAAAATAAAAAAAAATTGTTGAATTTCACGATTTGGTATACTACAATATATAGAACTAAAATAATTACATAATTTGTTCTTAATGTACAGTGTATTAAATTGTAAATATGTATCTTGATACAACAACATACCACGCAAATTATGTATATTATTTTTTTATAATTATTTGTAAAATAATTGTTAATATATCATTATTTTAATAAAACTATTTTCAAGAATTCTTTTTTCAATAGTACCTACACAAAATATTTTTTGTATCAACTAGCACATAATATAGTATTTGGCATTGGTTTTTTTTTAATTCACGTTAGTGTAGTAGTTAAAAATATTCTAGGATTGCCTGTGGACGGAGTTCTATTAATTGTATCACTGTTTTATATAATTGCAAGTTAAAAAAAGTATTGCATTGACAGATATAGACGCTTGTACATTTCATGTGATACCATTTACGACTATATACACACGATACTTACGTTTTTGTAAGATCTGGGAACTTTTTTGTACAAATATTTCACGAAAATATATGTATTCCTATGTTGTTTTAGTCACGTATGCGTCAACCGTGTGAACGGTCGTTCCGCACTCTTTATCGATGCTAGAATGGTTTCACCACGCTGTGGCTTTTTCAAACCATACTATGTATAAATCAATTTTAGGTTTATATATTAATAAATGAGCTGCCGGTGGAAATAAATTAAAAAAGGGGGAATTATATACAATGTATTTGTATAGCTGAAGTTTACTATAAAGTTTTTGAAGATTGTTATTGTTTGTTGTATTAATTGTTTGATTAGGGAAACGTTGATAATAAGTTTTTCTTAAACATTTCCCTGTTATGTTTGTGTATTTTATAAATCTTCTCCGTTTCCTAATATTTAAGTTAATATATAGAAACAAAACAAACAACAGCATAATTATGAATACGTAAAGTAGTAAATGAAATAAATAGTTAAAAACTACCTACTGATATACAGATTTCACATTAAAAGAAAATAAAAAAAAGGAATAATTAACTAACAACCTACCCTATGGAAGCCTGAAACGCTAGGTGTTGTTTGCGATATTAAACTATTTTTTGTCCCTGATTTGGCTTTAATTTCTTTAAGTGTAATAAGTTATTGCAGACGCATCCAATGATATTAAGTAATTAATTTTATATCTTAATAAAATTAGCAATATTGCGTAGGCACCTGTATTTAATAAATTCTATTAATGTCAATTAGTTTTTATGCAATACATTCTACCATCTATGGAAATCAAAAGTTATTTTTAACTTGTTGTTGTAAGTGTGAATAAGCAATAACAGCCTTTATGCCACTTTCACATTAATATCATTTCAGTATCTAGTGGTTGAGACCAACTTTTTTAAACGGTCATATCAGGTAGTAGAGAGTTCTTCGCGTTGTTTCGGATTTTCTTTCGGGATGTTCTGTCGCGGAGTGGGGTCGCGTCGTCGTGTGTAAAGTGAAAAGTGTATTGGCTATTTTACCATGTAAGTATCAATATTTTATTTTAAGTATCAATATTTATTTTATAATATTAATTGTATCTACTACTTA
>NW_020442426.1:516161-524484 GCF_000699045.2 Agrilus planipennis
AGTAGGGAAAGAGCGAATATAAAGATAGGAGACGAAAAATTAGAAGAAGTGGCTGATTTTAGATACCTAGGAAGTCAGATAAGTCAGGATGGAAGGAGTAGTAGGGATATAAAGCAGAGGATAGCGCAAGGTCGTGTCGACTTTAATAAAAAAAAGTCACTTCTATGCTCGCGAACGGTTAATTTAGAAATTCGAAAAAAGTTATTGAAGGTGTATGTTCGGAGCATGGCATTGTACGGGTGCGAAACATGGACAGTGGGCGCGGCGGAAATGAAAAGGTTAGAAGCGTTCAAAATGTGGTGTTATAGGCGGATGATGAGGATATCGTGGGTAGAAAAAGTTAGAAATGAAGAGGTATTGGAAAGTAGGAGAACAGAGGACTCTATGGAAGTCAATAAAAAGTAGGCGAGATAGGTTGGTAGGACAGCTTCTTAGGCATGACGGTCTGGTCAGAGACATATTAGAGACAGAAACGGTAGTAGGCCGAGATTAGATTACTGTTTGCAAATAGTTAAGGATGTGGGCTGTTTTAGTTTTAGGAAAATGCGAAGTTTAGCTCAGGATAGGAAAGAGTGGAGGTATGTGTCCAAGCAGTCTTAGGACTGACGACCTTATGATGATGATTTTAGTAACGTGTTGTTTTATATATTTTGTTTAAGTACACTATTTAAAATAGTAAACTGTAAGGCTTTTCTGGGGGCAATTTATAATAAGTCAGATTATTTTGCACTTCTGGAATTAAATAATGTTAAAGTACTATAGAATAAATAATGCAGACTATATTTAGGTATTTATAGTAATGTGGTAGGTATAGCAAACGATAAACAATATAATTTTATTAAGTTTAGTATGAGAGCTTAACTTCTTTTAAACTGTGTAGTAAAATGCACAAGTTTGTGAAAACATGTGTGAATTTAATAATTTTACTGGGCATATGTATTAACCATGCCCGATTAGGAAGGATTCCTAATAACTAAGATTATTTGTTAGTCTGGCCAAATAAAACAAATAGAAATAATAGAGAAATGATTAAAGTTTTCTGAGTTCCTGAGATCAGCAATTTTCAACGGAAAAAATAAGTATGGATTTGCCTTAGGGATAGGTTAATTGTTTCTATAGCGGTAAATTTCTCACAGGGAGTATCTGTACGTAGGTAAACATAAAAGTTCGATGAAATTCATATGCCTTATTTAGATTTATGGAGATTGGGAAAATATTCATGGGTATTTAATTAAACTGAAGTTGATTTTAATTAGTTTAATTTTTTAATACTTATTTTTTCCCTTTTTAGCATTTTTACCCTTCCTAATTTCTTCGTAGTATCAACCGTTTTTCATCTCTATTTAATATAAATTATCTCTGTTGATGTTTTAACTTCATTTGACTTTCTACTATATTAGTGACTTCTTCTTAACCACTTAATTATATCTACCCAATATAAAATTTGTTGTTTATCCAAGTTTTACTAGATATTTTATAAAACAGTTAGATTATTTGGTCAATTTTACCCCAATAATGATTTTTTCTAAATTAGGTAGATATTATACATAATTGGTAGTTAGTATAAATGTTACCTAGATTAATTATTTTAGTTGTAACATATTTAAGAATATTGTTTTTATACATAGTTTTCATACTCTACAAAAATGATCTTATCCATTATTCTCCTATAGTTTAGTAAGAGGATATGAAAAAAGGCAAGTGCATACGCTTTTCTCTATTGAAAATTGTTAATTGTTTTTGTTTAAACAAAATATATTGGTCTCAACAATATCGAAAGATTTACTTTCACATCTGTAGGAATTTTTACAAATTCTGCTTCTTATTTTTTTTTACCTTTATTAATAACAACTGGTAGAGATAATTTAAAATGACTTGAACTCCAGCCTTGGATTGCGTAGCACTTAAAAACATTGACCGTCACTGTTTACAGTTTAATTGGAGCTTCATCCCTGGTTGAACTGCGATGTATAGGTTTATAATCGAGCAATGTTTTCGTAATGTTTAATATGAATGTGCTAAGATCAGCCTCTCGCGCATGTGAAGGTGCATGTCATTTTAAATTACCTATACCTATGTTATAAACAAAAATTCTATGCGAATTTAAAAAATTGCCTGGAATGAAAATAAATTCAAAATTTACCGCAACAAAGAAACAGGAATTTTGATTTTATTTTTAATTTCTAGACGAACACCAGTTTAGAATTAGTCTGAATTATTTTTTTGTCCTCAAAATACATTTTATATTTGAATGCTACAATAGTACCATCAGGCGTAAAGAACGTTAATTTGAATGTAGTTTCTCACTGACAGGTAGATTTTTTTAACAGAAAACTGTTTGGTTGGTACTAAGCACTGTTATAATTGGGTCTATACATTTATAGATGGCGAAATAAGTGCCTTTTTTGTTTTTTGTTTCAGTTTCTAGTTGTTGAAAACTGTTGTGCTTATGCATTTTTTTATAAAATTTTTATGGCAATACATTGAGCTCATGATGAAAATTATGTTTGAAGTTGTGGTCCAATTTATTTNAATTAACACATTTTCGCTCAACTAGAAAATCGGTATATACAAAATGCAGCTTTTGTTACATTTGTAAAAACAAACCATATGTTTCGTCAAATTGCAAGGGCTCGTATTTGGCAATATCCTTCTGATAATTATCAGTATGGCGGAATAAAGCTTTTTCCAGAGTGGCGGTCAAATAATTACACAATTATATGTTTTTGTAACGTTTCGGTTTATTCAACCATCTTCAGACTGAAAAATTTTTGTAAATTTTAAAGTTACAAAAACATACAGTTATGTAATTATTTGACCGCCATCCTGGAGAAAACTACATAATTAGAAAAAATCCTAACAAGTTTCGATTACGTGACCATTTTCAAAGGAATACAAACACAATTTATGTATACTCGAATTTGGCCAACATAAATGGAGAGTGTGTATGAATCTTAACTTTAATTGGTTATTTACAAGATTTCGGCTACGCTAGAGAGCTTTTTTGATTTCTATGCTTTCTAAAAGACTTAAGTTTTTACTTTTGTTAACTACTACATTTTCTTCAACTAAATAGTGGTTAGACGAGGTACAAATGATCCAAGAAGGCGTTTTTTTATCTTTTTTAAATGTGTTCTTTTATTATATAGATCTCCTACTCTCCCTAATGTAGAGGACATCACAAGAATTGCACTTAATTCTATAAATCCCACTATTTGGGGTTTCATACGTCAGAATTAAAAACGGAACTCGTATAGGATCACTCGTGTATCTGTCCATCCGCCTGTCACAATCAATTTGCTCCGAATCTACTGAACCGATTAAGGTGAAATTTAGTACACGTATGAATCTCTTGTGTGTTCGAAACACGGATGCATAACGTTAATGAATTAATTTGAAAATCATTTTTAGGGGGCCAACAGGTAATTAAAAAAGAGTTTTGTAAACTGTGATGTATTTTTATGAAAATAGATGAAAATTGACCATCCCCCCCCCCTTATCTCCAAAGGAACTGAACTTTAATCTTGCGGAAGAGGCATTCCTCTTCCACATTTTCAGACTTGAGGCTGGTAGAATTTAAATGATGTTATGTTATTTTACTTTTTATAATAAATTGTTGATACTTCTTTTACATAAGTGAATCCATCAACTTGTCTTTCATGATATTGCTTCAAGTAAACGTTCATTTCCGCACACAAGACCTTGAATTATGCCGTAGTTCTTACGTACTTCTCATTAATTAACGTAAAAACTTCTTGAAATAGCTTCAGTGTTTTCAACGAATGCATACATACATAAATATTTGGATGCGGACTATTAAATGCATTATTTATTGAAACATCAGTGGAAGGACTTGCATGTATTAGTTGTTCTCTCCGCTGTGGTGTTGTCTGATGGTCACATTTTCGGTGGAAAATTATGTAGATTCAGAAGCAATACAATTAATGAAAAGGTATTGTCACGTATTTAAACCCCTTCTCGCTCTATTACTTCTTTTATTTAACTATTTGTTGTCTAATTAACAAGTCTATTATTAATTAGTTATCAATTCACCAGTACATGAGCACCTTGTCACTTCTTCACTCCTTGTTCTTTGCTTTGTATCGCCTCGAGCTCGTTCTCGTACTAATTCATTAGATTTCGCGACAACTATTTATAGAGGTTGGCCGTGTTCTAGAATGATCCTGTTACTATGTAAGTTGGGTTGCCTACATACATGTGAAAATAATATTTACAAATGTTATTTAATTTGTTTTGTTCCACGGAAGCGACTGATAAGGATCGAAGAAATTTATTTTATTTTCCATACTATCATACGGTGTTACATTAGCGATTAAATTGTAATTTTCTATACTGCATTAAATGAAAGTATACTCAAAGAGATTTTTTACGATTCCGATTGAAAGGGGGTTTGGAATTGTTTTTGGGGTTTTGCGATTTTTCGCCAATTCATTTTTAGTTTGTACGCAAAAATCATAACAGCGCGTTGCTTTTAAAAACACCTTCATTGTAATTGTCAATTGTGTAATGATTAATGTTTTAACAATTAGGGTGAAGACAATTCCGAATGTTTGATGGTCGGTAAATTGACTGCAAAAGAAGAGATGCGATGGTTTGGGTTGGTAAGTAGATAGGTGCTGTTAATTGTATTTTTTTTTGGCATGTGTTATTATCTATTTGTATTACGAGTTTCATAATTCTGTTTGGACGGGCCTGAAGTTGGCTCCGCAATATTTACTGTATCTACTTTCACGATACTACCAACTTTCTTTCTTAAAATATTAAGTTAGGTTAGGTTGGCCCATAGACATAAAGAAAGAAATACCCTCAAGAAAGTAACCACTCTCTAGAAAGAGAGAAAATTACCGTGTGATCAATGCCCGTCTTTTTTCCTCTTTCATTATCCTATTTATCAGTTCTTGCAAGACTAGGACGTAGACCAATCAAAACTCTAGACAAGAGTCTAATTTTGTAATTGCCTTCTGTAGTTCCACAACAAGCCTGTACATCAAATTCCTATGATACATATGAGATATTTAGTTATCGAATGATGATTGAAATATTAATCGAAATTGTAATGATAAGATACTTCTTACGAATGTATGCAAAAATGCCAACTCAGTTTCACTAGATACAGATGCAGTGTTAGTCTGAAACAAAAAAAAGATTCAAGTCTTATCATAAACTTTTATAACTTTTTTATCATACGTTTGAATTTAAATTTCGAGGACCACAAATTGGGCCACTCTTTCATTTACGAAGAATTAGTCCTAGTGTAGGAGTAATTCTCCGCTGAACTTCAATTATTTGAAATGACGAAAGGTAGCACTCATTGCAGTAGGAAGGAGTCTATAATAGCGACTGTTTTATTCAATTCTTAATGTTCTTTTAAAATAAAAAAAAAAACAGAGGTGCTTTTGTTGTTAATTTAAGCAAAATTGTCATTATTTGTAACTATTAATTTGCACAAATTTCAAATACATATTTACTAGTTTCAAATTTGAATCACTGGATCATTGGAATTACAAATATTTATTTGAGTTAATATAAAAAAGTAAATATAGATAAAAGCAAAAAGTGACATAAAAATAACGACCTGCTGACAATTTCGCATTGAGCGTGAATAAATTGGCTATTTATAATTTTTGGGACGACGCTAAATATTTTAAATGAAATAAACTTTTCAATCTAACATTTCTATTTGAATGTTTTGAGGTATTAGTCTATAAGAATTTTATTAAAATATCAAACAACACTCCATGTTAGGTTCTACATTTTTAAAATGTGTGTTATAAAACAAAATTCAGCAGTTGATTTTGATATAGAATTCTTATGCTTATCTACTTCCCAGTGAACCAAATTTGTGGGGTACCTACTTTCATTTTATAATAGGTGACAAACTAATCTTTTTCATAAAAAAGAGTATGTGGAGATATGGATAGAAGGAGGTGACTCTTTTACATGTATTTGTAAAGTGGAAATCTTATTGAGTACCTAAGTATAGACAGCGTGACGTGATGAACGCCATTAGTAGATTCAAGTTAATAAAACTTTACAAAAAATCTTCGATTTTGATGAAATTTTATTTCTGAACTTAGGCTAAGGATATGTACTTAAAAAGTTTCGACCAATTGAAAATTTCATTGGCAGAGCTAATGAGTCAGGTTGACTAGCTAACCACTGTTACATGACTTAATTCAGATTTATTGACTATCCGGTCTCCGTTCATAGCAACTATATTGTTTAGTAGTTAGTACAGTACGGACTATCAAAATCGGCATAGTCCGCAATAAAACTCTCGCATTTAAAGTCTACTTCAATTTGTTAGAATTGTGACCTTGAAGAAATCTGCGCGAAGATAGAAAGAATACACACTAGGCGTGAGCAAGACAGAAATAGTTGGAACAAGCTTGAACGAGCAGAGCTCTCGGTGGGAACTGTGCAGTACTAGACGAAAATGTTTAGCAATTTCTTAAAACAAAAATGTATATAAATTAACAATAGAAAACAAAGCAAAAGTTTTATAGGTGTGTAGAGCGTTAAGTTAATTCACTTGTTATTATTTTTGGCTGAATATGTTTTTAAATAAAGCATATTCTTAAATTTTAACGAGGCAGTTTAAATAATTTTCCAAATGGTACTGTACACTTTTGTCTAGTTCTCGTTCAATGATCGGTGGAGAAATGAGCTCCGCAGACAAATATGATTGAATTTGGAATTATGCTACGGCGTATCCTAATAAAGGGAAGGGGCATATCTCCAAGTTCTTGAAACGAACAATACTTTCTTCTTTCAGCTTACTAACTAGACTAAAGCGGTTGCTGACAGAATTTTACTAGCGACAGTTTATAGAGAATATCGTAAACATAGTAAAGAGATGCCAGGTCGGAATTGCAGCGGACACTAATAATAAAAAAGGAATAACATTACACTACCAGCATCGGACTTTAAAGAAAGTTCAACATTCTCAGGAATTTAGGAAAGCAAATATACTTCTTTAAAGATATAATTTCAATCACGCAGTTATAAAGCCGACCCTGATCTTTTGCGTACATAAGCAACTTCTAACTGCTTCACCGCTTACTATTATTCGGTTATCTCTTTTCGCTTTGTCTGTACTACTCATGATGCATTTCTTGAGTTAATAAGGGCGTGTTTAAAACGCAGCAAATGACTACTGTCTCAAGTGGAAAAAAGAAAGAAGACAAGTTATTGTGGACTTTGCCAGTTTTAATCGTCCCAACTATATTCAAATATAACTTAAACTTAACATTTCTAATTATGATTCCATAAACTTTGTTTCTGGTAACTTAAAATTGAAGCTTTTATCCACGAGTAACTCTATAGTATAATAAAACATTCAGAAATGTCGTTTCGGGAAACCTAGGAAAACTTTTGTCTAATAACTTCAAACTCACTCACTTTGACCAAGTTGTTGGATGTCATACAAATGAACCTTGACTAATGAATGTTTACTGCGGAAGAATTTCTGAGTTACACCCAATGACAAAATATTTATCTGTTGCTATAAGTTGCTAAGTACAAAATTCAAGTTATTAGCATACGCTACATATTGTCCTGTTGAAAATTTGGGTTTAGAAGAAATAGAGGAACGCCGGAGGCTATTTTAGCTTTACAAACCATACAAAAAGGAAAGTGTGCGTACATAGGATTTGTAGATTTAGTAAAAGCTTTTGACAATGTTACATGGGACAAAATTAAGGGATGAGTTACAAAAATAGAAGAGTCACACTTAGTTTGTATAAAGAGCAACAGGCAGTTATAGAACTGGGGCTGCAACGTAGAGAAGTAAATATTAGGAAGGGAGTCAAACAGGGATGCACACTGTTACCGCTACTTTTTAATCTATACATCGAATCGCGATCAACATCATTAAAGACAGTACAACTGTAGGGATAGATATACAGGGGCAAAAGGTTAGAATACTTAGATTTGCAGATGATATAGCAGTTTTAGCATCTAGCAAGGAGGAGTTAGAGAGATAGCTTTAAATAAAATGGAAGTGGTATTGACAAAACAGTATTGTATAAAAAACGGTTTATTTAGAAATTCGAAAAAGATTGTTAAAGGTGTATGTTTGGAGCGCGACGCTGTACGGATGCGAAACATAGACGATGGGCTCGGAAAAGAAAAGGTTAGAAACATTTGAAATGTGGTGTTACAGGCGAATGATGAGGATACCGTGGATAGAGAAGGTTAAAAATGAGGAGGTATTAGAAAGAATAGGAGAACAGAGGACTCTATTGAAGTCAATAAGAAATAGGTGAGATAGGCTGATAGGACACCTTCTCAGGCATGAAGG
>NW_020442426.1:525547-532882 GCF_000699045.2 Agrilus planipennis
GCGGCGGAAAAGAAAAGGTTAGAAGCGTTCGAAATGTGGTGTTATAGGCGGATGATGAGGATATCGTGGGTAGAAAAGGTTAGAAATAAAGAGGTATTGGAAAGAATAGAACAGAGGACTCTATGGATGTCAATAAAGAATAGTTGTTCTGTATGGAGAAGGTTTAGTAAGTAGTGCTGTGTATTCCTGTGTAAATAGTTTTTACCCGCGGCTTCGTTCGTAAATACGTGTCAGAGATCATTGAAGGTACAATAATTTGATAAATTTGTTCTTAAGTCCTGATCAGGATCATGAGGATAAAATTAAAGTTTTTAATTTTCTAGGTTAAACATACACTTTCCCTTGTGAACAGAATTTTGTCTGGATAAGAGGTATCTTATGTTCTTTTATGTGTCCCTCACAATGAGGGTATAAAATTTTATGATGACCGAATGAGTAGGCGTGTAATGGTAATAAACAAACTAACATTCGCATTTATAATATTAGTTAGGATAGTAATAGTTTTTCCGTCAGGTGGCGTTAAAGTTGTCCGAACTTTTTCTTCAACTATAAACATATAAGACTTGATGCTCAAATTAGTCAGAACTAATCTGAATATCGCATTCACTTTGATATAGTTTCAATAGTCTCACTATTTTTTTTAACATTTAATCACAACTTTTCATACTTATATTAAGCATGTTAGAGTTTACAGGAATGGACTTCGTAATCATTAAAATATTGGTCAACTTTGAGACTCCCCACCGGAAAAACTAAGCATAAAATGGAAAAACGTCTCATTGAAATATTACTCACAATCAGAAAAACCCTCTCTATTCATTTCTGTAATAATCGTAGATGGCCTACCTTAAAGGACAAACATTATAGTGATTTTTCCTTTTTCATATCGATATTTTAAGTAAAAAAAAATTGTTTTTACAATAAAACAAATCCAAAAAGCAATGCAAAGGAAAATGAAAAAAATGCAAACTTCTTTTTAAATTGGAAGGTACACAAACGGAATTGTGAATGGAAATTCGCTGTCAACAAGTCCTTCGTCCGCGTTCTCTCCTTTTTTAATTTTTTCGCGTTCTTCGCACGCACGACCGATTCGCGCGCACCTGATAGTTCGCGTCGCGACGCACGCTTCCAGTCCACGACGCCGACGTCCGTTTGGATTCTATTCAGTTTGCGACGTGCGTCTTTAACGTTGACACACGTCGTCGAAGCGTCGTGAGCGTTTTCAACGTTCGCGTTCGAAGTTGCGACGTCGTATGTGAAGTTTTGTTAACAATACGCGCACTTATTCGAAAAGCGAAAAAGAAAATTGAATCACGTCGGTTGTATCTACAGATACCTACAGGTGGTACGAATGAGCAGGTTGTGAGAAGACCCGCTGTAGTTCTGTAAGTAGTTCATTTAAATTTTTTAGATATAATTCAAACTTTCAAAAGTGCATCGCACGAAGGTGTAGAAGGGCCAAACACATTGTTTTTTTGAAATTTTGATTTGTAACTCGAAACATCTGGACTTAACAGGTCATTTATTAGACCATGGCTTTTCGGTTCGAATCACAATTTTACGTTGTTGTTGTGACGATTGTTGCCTGCGATTGAATGGTTTATTAGGCTAGAATTGAGTTAGATTAAGATTGGTTCAATCGTGTTAACAATAAAAATACACGATTCACTTCGTTCGTGTTGTCTTTACAAACCCCAAAAATTATAATCCTAACCTAATTGAACTTAAAGTTTTCATAACGTTTTAGTAAGTAAACACAACACGAACGAAATGTGTTGTACTACTCTTGTCAATTAAAATTGTTATGACTTAAACTGGGATTAAGTTAGTTTATGTTAGATTGTGATTCAGTAGACGTTTAGACTTACAAGTTGAAATTTCGAGTTGCAAGTCAAAATTTCAAGTTGCAGGTTGAACTCTCAAGTTGCAAGTCGAAATTTCGAGATACAAGTCGAAATTTTCAAAAGAAAATTATGTTTGGCCCTTCTACGCCTTCGTAGAAACATGTTAAACATTTAAAAATGAGGAAACACAAGGATGTTTTCATAAAATTTATTGTCTCGATAACATTGTTTCGGCCGATACGACCATTATCAAGACTACAATTGGATTAATACAGTTAAAACATGCAGAAACTACTATTTGTCTTGGATTGTAAAGAATGTGTCGGAGAGGGTGCACAGAATTAATGTTTATATAGGATTACTGGGGAATTGGAAGTATCTAACTCCAATTGATTTTTACTACCCCAAAACTAATTATTATTATTTGAAATGTAAAATCTTTAGAGTGCAATGATCTGCAATATTATTATTATTTGTCCGGCGAGGGTGTGACAATTTTTCTTCATCAATTTGCGGTTATTGATATTAGATATTATTCCTTACTAATAAATTTAACACCTACTCTTACAGATCAAACATAGCAGAGGAGAAATAAAAAAAATTGAATGTTAAATCTTACATCGCTGCACCCAGTCTTAACTCTACCCCTTTCAATTTATAAGAATGCTTTCTAAATGGATCAGTACACCTCTTGTCCGCCTTACAGTCTTCGTAGTTTTACCTAGGACGTATTAATAATGTGGTAGGTACTTTGGCGTTAAAGTTAAAGAAGAGCTTTTCGGTCTTCTAGAATCTAGATACCTTGCATTCATCCAATTGTTTACAATTCCACATCTTCTCCCTTTCTCATATTCTACTTACCCTTTTCTCTTCCTTCATCCAATACTCATTTCATTGCATTTTGTACTTTAAACGTTTCTTTTTTCTCAATATCTTTCATGTTCTTAACATATTTTGATACCCAGTCCCCTTGCCAATGCTCTTATAGTAAGGCTTTCATACAGTCCAGATATTTCGACTTCATATAACCCATTAATTTATTTGTTATTGATTTAATTTTATGATGTAGTTTACTCAAAACTTCATCTTCTTCTTTTTTAATATCTTCTTCCTTTGTACTTCGTTTCTTTTATTCCTTTCCTCTAAGTTTTGTAACTTCATTTCGTAATTTGTTACGTTTTGTCTATTTTTCTATATCATCTTTCCACATTTCTTAAATAGAATTATATGTACCATAATTTCTAACGCATGTACCTACATATGTATGAAAATTCATTCTCAAATCATTTTCCACTATAAGTTTCCTTAATTTAAGTAGAAAAGTTTTTGTTGCTCCTGTCATACCTTCCCCGGGAATCGAACCCGGGAGTTTTGGCTTTACGCACCAATGCTCATATGTATACACACCATTCCGGGTCCGATTTAGCAATTGAGCTATTCCAGTAAAAATAATATATGCCGCCCTTTACAATGACACTTTCTGTCCTGAAATAATGTACTTTTAAACTAGAAGTTTCCAGAAAACCGTCTAAACTAGTGAAGAAATAAAACCCGAATTTTTGCTTATCTAAACATGCGAATCAAATTAGGGAATTCCTTAAAACGTCGTGTTGTAGGATAAAAGGGTATTCCCCAAAAATGTTACCTGTACACGAACTAACGCAAAATAATTATTTCCCTCAACGTGGGTGGGGAATACTGCTGAAACATAAGCGAAACGAAAAGGATTGCCAGTTCGGAAACGTAAAGTCGGCAAAAAAATCGGGAAAATCATTATATTTCGGGTGTTAAAAACAGTTGGCCTCTTCCTTCCTAGCATTAAGAAAATTATAAGATAACACTTTAAGATATATTGAATTGGTTCGTCTGAGAAGTTACAGTCGCCAGCTATAAACTTTCTGAAATACGTTTTTGTCATACTGTAATTTTTATAAGCATTTTCTCTCTGTTTAACTACCCTGCACCCTTAATGTTGCCATCCCTTATTTTTGCCGCTCTGGGTATTTGCTCGGTTTGCCCCTCCCCCTTTGATCGGCCCATGACACCCTTTTTGAAGTGAAACTTCTTTCTCGACGATAGGAAGAAAAGCGTAACGTCACGCGTCACATTGTTACGTGTCACGCGCCACGTGTGACCCCTGGCGGATATGTTCCAAAGTTGTACTACTCTGGTGTTTAGTAATTAACTAATGCAATAGTTTAAGCCAATTTTCTTTTAAAAATACTTGTTATTTCATTTTGTTGAACTAATGTTTTTCTTCAGATTTACGACCAGGTTTTCTTAATAGAAATCGAATTCGTATCGAATGATATTCGTCAAACTATTTAACCGGTTCTACTCGCTTCATAAAACGTTACGCTTGATGAAACGTCGAATTTTACAATCAGACTGCGACACACATGTAGATGGTAGATGTACGAGTTACCGTTTTCTCAACTGCTTCTCCACATATTTTACGACTGAATTCAAATTACAACGTTGAACTAAAATTATTTTATGAGTCGAACTTGGAAGTATTTCTCTATTACCTTGCCCGTATTATGCCTTAAATGTGTACATATACGTACACATTTCCATCTTCTATGTATATACAACAAACATATACGGCACGTATGTAGCTAAATTCGTTTATGCTAAAGTCAGTAAATTTTAAACATATCCAGCAGCAAATTGCACTTGACAGTAACACAAATTAGATAGATACATGTGTGTATTGTACACAGGCGTACACACACGTATACGTACGGTACGAACAATATTGCACGGGAACGTGTGGTACGGTGAGGCTGTCGGGTCCTGTGGGTTTTCCTTTCCTGCCACCGCACGTTCCTGGGGGACGTGGTCGTATATGTCTGCCGTTCGAGCTGCCACTGTTTGATCTACTACCGTTTCATAGCCCACTTAGGATATAAATAACGGCCACTTTTCCGGCCTTTTCTAGGGATATTTCGGTTGCGTTTTGCGGGACCCGCGGGATTCGATTCACCGCTTTGGTTTCCGAAACGTTTCCCTAAAATGTTTCCTTTTTTCTCTCCAATTCGTCCGTATAGGTAATACGAAGATGGTCACGCAAGTACAAATCTTTGAAGGGATCTTTGAACGAATCGTGAAATTTTGAGTTAAACGTACAACACATTTAAGCTGCTTGCAACCATGTGATTTACTGTAAGTAAATAGGTAGTTCCAAGTTACAGGGCCATAATCAGACAGGTTTAAAAATATTCAGGGCAGACTGGGAGAAAATTTTTTCTAAATTTATTTCTTCAATATTGAGTTCGACTTCTGATCTTTTGCATGATTTTTTTCTTTCTATTTCTATTCTATTGTCCCTAATCACCTATACCTAGAAATCTAACTTCAACCGTTTCTACATGCACCTCTTACTATTAGCTGGCTTTTCCCTTAATTACCTTACCTAAAATTCTATACTGNTTAGTTGACAATATGTTTACTTTTATATGTATTGTGAGGGTTGCTTATGTGGCGAAAGAACTCAGTTTTTTTTTTGTGTAAATATTTTGTAGGTATATGTATTTTTTCTAAATTTATTTCTAAATGTACAGGGTGTCTAGAAAGGGTAGGGGTGTTTATAAATTCAATAAAAAGAAGCTACAAGCCAGAAAAAAGAATCTTTTTTTCCGACGGGACCTGAACCTTGACGAAACTCTGTACAAACTAGACTGGGTGGATCGGCTTGCGAGTTTCGATGATTTAGGGAGTCGAACCATAGGTTCAACCATAATGGGTGGGTCCTTAAAAAGAAACCAGACTAAGACAAGTCCTTGAAAGAAGGCAGCAGCTCTTTCAGTACTTAGGGTGACAGAGATCGCGAGGATGGGTATGGCACTCTGATGCACAGTACTGCGATGTGGAAGGCAAAGGGAAACCACCACATAATGATATCCCAAATAAAACTCACCGAAACAGAATGATGCATAATCACCGGATTAATCACATTTACTGTAACTTATAGACTAGTTGCGAATTAAGAACTGAGCATCGGAAAATTGTATTTCATACAATCATCAATGTTTATCTTTTTTATAAAATATGGCATAATGTAGCAAAATTCGTACAAATACCTTGAATCATCTTTTCATATAAGTACGTGTAATAAAGTAGTATAAGTCCAATTAATGCAAATGGTGTTAAGTTTTGTTTAATAGTTTGTTGAGTTTAGGACAGTTTTTAAAGATATTTTCACCTTCTGCGCTATCTACTGCTACTTTATTAATAAATTATTATTTAATTAACATCACTATTACTAATTATAGGCTCTACCTGATGCTTCTTCACGCTTGTGCAACAGAATAAAAAGAAATGTGCAATTTCTATGTTCAGTGAATGTGTTGCCTTACTTGTATATCACAACGTTTTCGTTAAATCTGTTTGTAGTGGTTATTTTATAAAATAGGCACTGCTTTTAGTGTTTATTCTTAATCCTTCTTGTACAAACAAAATCTAATATCCATAAGTGGTTTTTAGAAATTTATTGCAATGATATTTTTCGTAATGATTAATTAGTATACTACCGTACAGCTCAGAAATTAAAGGTAAAAATGTCGGAATCCTTAGTAAGTTCAGCTGGCGGCTAGGGCAGGCTTGAAATTATTAAATGTCACGGCTTAGCCTGAGATAACTTGTATGGTGGCTTATTTTCCAGACGTTTTTTCGATCAGTGTTAAAATTTGTTCATTTTGGATATATTAAAATTTATTTAAATCTCCCTAAATATTAGTTTCACAAGTTAAGTTTGTCTAAACTTAGACGGATGGTAGTATGGTGTATTTTTTTTTTAATGTCAAAAGAATATCCCTGTCAGAATGAATATCGAATACAGGCAATTAAACCCATCCGCTTTATTGAAGTTGCTTGGTTCTATCTGGAATTTATTAAAATTCAGATTAAATAATAACATCTTAGATATTGATAGTAGGCTTAAGGAACCTTTTCATCTTTTAATTAGACGTTTTAATAGTAAATCAATTCCAGAATATTGTATACGTAAAATGAAAATCTTCTAATGCTTTAAAATTTTTTGACTGATTTCGTTCAAATTTAGAGGTATATTTCATTTTTATTAATAGTTGATGTGATAGAAACAGGAAACAGGGAACAGGAGGACTACAAAATAGACGTAATATTACGTCAACATTTCAATTTAATAAGGATTGGAAAAAGATGAAATTTTTTATAAAACATATTTACCTATGTTAGTACTTAGTACTAGAGTCAATTGAAAAGTCCCCGGCCTGACACATAGATAGCGGCACCAGAACTGAATCCATATGATTTTCAGTTAGTCCTAACCTTCAAAAGACGCGTCTATAAATTTGACGGCTGTCGGATCATTAGTTTGTGAATTATGGCATTTTTAGTGAAGCAACTTTTGTTATTGTGAAAAAAATGGATAAAAAGGAATTTCGCGTGTTGATAAAATATTGCTTTTTGAAGGGAAAAAATACAGTTGAAGCAAAAACTTGGCTTGATA
>NW_020442426.1:534079-550249 GCF_000699045.2 Agrilus planipennis
TATTAATTAATAAATAAATAAATAAATAAATTGTGGTGGAGGTGCTGGGTAATTATTAGTACCTTACTAATTATAGCTAGAGATGCAAGGGAATTGTCATTACGGAAACAGCGGAAAAAATTAAACAGTAAAGTTGTGCGGAAGCGGAAACAGAAGCAGATGCGGAAGCGGAAGTGTAATAATTTTAGGCGACTCTTTAATGCAGTGTCGTGCTCCGTTTTACATGTGGCACTTACATCGTTAATAACAACAAAATAATTTCAAATAGGGCTTCTTTTTGGCTTCGAAATTGCACTTTTAACTTAAAACTTACAACATTATTAGTAGGTATTTTCGAAACAAAATTATTATTAGAAGAACTGTTAAGGGAGAGCTGAATGTTTTTAGATTAAAGTAGGAAACGAATAAGAGAAAAAAAGCTCATGCATAGGAATAGCCTTTCTATCAAAGGAAGGTCAATATTTATATCTTAAAACACCTGCTGCTAGTTCATCTAAATTTGCCACAATTGTCTTATAATTAGTCGGTTAATTTTGAGGCTGTTAATAAATCAATTTTCATCGTGATGATAATCCTACAGGAATTTGTTCAGCTGTAACTAGCAATCAAACGAATATATATTTACTAATTGAATTGAATTTGGCAACTATAATGTATATAATTGTCGAATTATGTAATACTTATAACATATATAACATTTTATTGTTACTGGTTTTCTTTATTAAAACAAATTTGAACTGATACGATAGGATTAATACAGGGGTGTGAACAAAAGTGTGAAATAGAGAATGTAAAAAAAGGATTGTTGATGTTAACCAAACAGAACGGAAAGTTTACAAGTGAAGTAGTAGAATGAATTATCAGTTTGAAAAGAATAAGACTGTGAAACTATTTGTAGAGGTCGTATCTATAAACTAATGAATTATTCTGTAAATTACCGCGTTTAAAAGGTATGAGAAGAAATTTCAAATTAAGTTTTAGAAACTAACATGATGGAATAATTATTATTATTCCCTTTGAGTAACGGTTCAATTAATATTTAGGTAAGTAATAAATTACATTCTGCAGTTGAAGTTTGGAAGCAAGAAATGATTTGAGTATATTATTAAATTTGCTTCAAATAGTTTTACTTATAGATTATCCGATTCCGTTAAGTCTTGCGTATTTGGTCTTGGTCATGCATATTCGGTTTTGGTCTTGCTCGTTTGGTCTTGGTGTGGTCTTGCATTTTCACAAGACCAATTTTGCCCGTCTCAAGCCATTTCACCCGGTACGCCGTTATAAAAGGAATTGACTGCTTTTAATATTTTTTTTGTCGACAATGTGAGGAATAGGTTTGAAAACTTTCTTAAAAATGATAAAATCTTTGAAGAATACATTTTTAAGCTGATGCTAACTTTAATTTTGTTATCAATTCGATAATAAAAAAATATAAATATTTAGCAAAAAATAATAACAAGTGAATTAACTTAACGTTAAATAAAACTTTTGTTTGTTTTCTATTGTTAATTTATATACATTTTTGTTTTAAGAAATTGCTAAACATTTTCGCCTAGTACTGTACAGTTCTAGCCGATCTCATAAGACCGCCCATCGAGAGCTCTGCTCGTTCAAGCTTGTTCCAACTATTTCTGTCTTGCTCACGCCTAGTGTGTATTCTTTCTATCTTCGCGCAGATTTCTTCAAGGTCACAATTCTAACAAATTGAAATGGACTGTATGTGTAGTTTTTATCGCCTTTCATTTAACAGTAAATGTGCATATCTATATCTGCATGGCATTACTAGGGATTTGTTACAGGTGATTCATTAAAAATAGTCGCTACACCCGAAGTCGTTATAGTCACATGATTTTTGTACTAAAGTACGCTTTAAATTCAAGGGACTTAGATTTAATGTTGCTATAGCAAAATAGTCGCTATAACCAAGGTCGTAAGAAATGAAATCCATCGTATTAGTATATCCTGTCCATTGTCTATGTATTATAGACGTAGGTTAGTGTTCCCAGAGTTTACGTTTCGTTTTCAATGCACCTTATCTGTGTGACTACAACAGAGATAGTCATGGTGCGTTCTTTTTCGACATAAACCAAGAACGCTTTGTTTGAAAGATTTTGGCAGTTCAATTAGTTTAGGATACTTTTGAAATAAGAAAATAAAATTTTTAGATAGGCGTGGTTGAAAAAACATTCTACACGGAATTACGTATTTTCGCTTATGCGACGTAAAACTAGAAAATGCGGATAAACAAATGTGAATTTCTATGTTCGGTAATGGTTTTGCCATACCTGTATATAGATCCTTGATGTATACAGATAAGCGAAAATGTTCACAGAAAATAAAAATTGCTCATTTCTTTGTCGGCACTTTTTTTTATGTCGCATGAACGAAGACGAATAATTTGGGGAACGTGTGGAATATGATTTTATTACAACGCTTATCTGAAAATATTGATTGCTTGCTTCTTCTAAATTAAACGAACTCTCAAAATCATTGAAAAAAAGCCGAACATTCCATAAAAACTTCAGCTTCTGTTAGATACTTTATTATATATATGAAAAGAGGGTTGAAGGTATTTGTACGAATTTTTCTGTACTACATCGTTGTTTTCAAAAAATGATAGTAAATGCTGTATCAGTCAGAAAATTGGAAAAATTAATGTTAGTAAAATTTTTACAGTGTAACTTAGGATAATAACAATAAATATAGGCAGGGAGTTTTTTATACCGGTTTTAGGGAGTTATTATTAATGCTAAATGGAAAAGGTGCTAATGAAATTTAAAAATAATTTAATCAACTACAAAAAAGACTTCTTTGTAGAAAAGATTTAACAGCTGTGTTGAAATGCGGACGTTTTGTGTCGAGCTCTGCGTAATTGTATGGTTTTTTGGTGATTTTTAGGCGATTTGAACTTTTATTTTTGAGTGGTAAAAAGGAGGACATTATAATCAGTAAATAGGATAAAGAACTTTTAGGTTTATGGGTTCCATTGGCGCATTTTTAAGTGAATAATACTTCAGTTTTCAGTGTTAATCTGCTTGTGTGGCCACCGAGGTGTCGACTCGGGCACAGCTGGAGATTATTGACAAGAAAAGCTAATACACAAAGTTATTTTATTAAGAGAGATAGTAAAGGGTAATTTTTAATGTATGAATTATGTTGATAGAAGATAAGGAGAAAGAAGAAACTAACAATAGAAAAGCGGAAAACACTGACTTGACAGGAAAACACAAAATAATAGACCAGGAAGCCAAGCAAAGACATAATATCTGTACAGAAGAGTAAAGGGAGAAATTAATAGTACAAAGGGGCTGTTAGAATATTTAAAAAGGAAAGAAGAGAGTGAATTAAAGGAGGAAGAAAGGAATGAAATGGAAAAGAGGGAAAGATATGAATAAAAAATAGAAACATATAAACAGCTGTAAGGAATGAATAAAGACCGAAAAAAATAACTTGAAAGTAGATGTAAATGAAATGGTAGGTAATATAGAGGAGCTGGAGATAGGAAAGCATGTGACGGAACAAGCAGAGGAACAAAATAAAAGAATAAGGAGGAGAAAAGATAACAAAATCTGAGAATTTTTGGAATAGAGTTGGAGGAAAACAAAGAGAAAAGAGAATTGGAAAGATTTATAAAGAAGAAAATGAGGCTAACGGTGAAAGAAAAGGAAGTATGGAAAGTTAAGAACAAGTTATCTGGGGGCAAAAATTGATAAGTTACATGTGGTTAAAAACAGTAGAACGCTGAGGGTGGCGGACGTCTATACATATAAAAGATGATATGACTGTGGAAGAGAGAAGAATACAGAAGAGGTTGGAACAAATAGTAAAAGAGGAGAGAAAAAATAATGTGGATAAGACGATTAAAAATTAATGTCCGTATATTCTGCATGTGAATACATTGATTTTTGTTTGGTGGTTTTATACTCAATTTATTTCTGTATTTTGTGGTAATAGTAGTAACATCGCCAATCGAATGCTAACGATTGCAGATTATTAGTAATCATTACGTACAACTGACTTGTCTACATATCATCTGTTGCGAAGGTTACAAATAAGACAGATATAGTGTATACAATTGTAGAAAATGCGGTTATGGAAATATCGAGATAATTGGGTGATTGGGCGGAGGAGGATTGTGAGCCGCTAAAACTTATACTGCACCCATTAAATTTTCAAATAAAAAATAAAAAGAAGTCACTTCTATGCTCGCGAACGGTTAATTTAGAAATTCGAAAGGTTGTTAAAGGTTAGGTTTGGAGCGTGGCGTTGTATAGGTGTGACACATGGATAGTTGGCGCGACGGAAAAGAAAATGTTAGAAGCGTTCGAAATGTGGTGTTATAGGCGGATGATGAGGATATCGTGGGTAGAAAAGCTTAGAAATGAAGAGGTATTGGAAAGAATAGGAGAACAGAGGGCTCTAGGTATGAAGGTCTAGTCAGAGACATATAAGAGGCAGAAACAGAAGTTAGGAGGGGTAGAGCTAGACCTAGATTAGATTACTGTTCGCAAATAGTTAAGTATGTGGGATGTTCTAGTTTTAGGGAAATGCGAAGTTTAGCTCAGGATAGGAAAGAGTGGAGGTACGTGTCCAACCAGTCTTAGGACTCACGACCTTATGATGATGATTCAAAATGGTACGTTATGTTCTGTATCACTGATCTAGTATCTTAAAATTTCACCCGGGCAAAGATTCTTTCCTCTTATATTAAGTTAGGTTAGGTTTTCCATCGGAATACCTCTCAGAACAGTTCGTTATAGTGTCATTTACATGTTATGTAAAATTTTCTCATTTGTAAAACGAATACTGTCTGAAATTTATTTAATGTTTGTTTTTGCGATTGCCGAGTTTCTTTTTTTGTATTTCTCCTTTTTCGTGCTGGCTTCGTCACGTCACTGCATTGGACAGAATTAACAAAAACAGAAGTAAACGTTTTAATAATTACAATTTGTATATCTTAACGTTAATGGCCTTTGAAATTTACATTTCTACATTGGCTGCAGAGAGAGAGTATCAAAGGCAAAGTACGTATAGGTATAGAACGTAGAAAAGCACGGCACAAGGCGAAGCAATTACGACAAATAAGAACGAAAGCAATAAATTAAGCCGGTATTAACGTTGCGGCATCATTAAATACGAATATATACGAATATCATTACTTTATTCTGTAATTAGTTTCGTTTTATCTCTGAAAAATGGAAAAACCAGTTCGCGTGACACAAGAAAATTATTAGGATTAGCCAGCATTATAATCGAAATTTGATGTAGGCAACCAACTTTCTGCCGCCATCACGTCGGCCATGTCAGGTCATACTCTACCTTGTACAAATGGATCTTTCGTTAATTGAATCAGTGAACGGAATCATCCACTTAACTTATGCGTACAACGGATTTTGTGTGGTGTCCGTGCCGGTGCGTTTTGCTCATTACACAGACAATTTTTGTCTGTGACACCCCTTTGATTAGTCAATGTAATTATTAGTAAATTAGGCCACGACGCTGTTGTTTTAGATTAATAAAAAGTATCAGGGTGGCCGAGTGTATGTTGGGTTGTATAATTTAGTATTGATATTTGTCAATTACCTGTCAAATGACTTATTGTTACTATTAAAAGTGTACGAAAGCGATTTCTCACGAAAATAGGACCATTTTTAATCAGATGGTCCACCCAAAAATGAATTCTGTCCAAATCCTTAATTACATGCATACATGTGTTTATAAGAATTGTGCCTATAATATTATAGGTACAGTATTTGAGAAGAAAATCAACATAAAAATCAACAAGTGAGATCAAATTTCTTAAAGAAAATAATAATTTTTAAAAGCTTTGATGTGGGCTCTTTTTTTAGGAATATAGGCACTTATCATAGCCCGATTTTAAACAGATAATTTTTAAACGCTATCGAAACAAAAATTATATCTATACATTAAACTTAACTTATAGTATGAGTTTCTTACGTAATCAGACTCTTACAATAATATTTTTGGTCATAATTGGAATAAACAAAAGAAGTGTTTCAAAAATATAAAAACAATATTTTTCCTCCGCTTGTTCTAGTATTTGTTTCAACTTAANATGTAGCGAGACCCACGATCAGTACAACTATATAGAAGGACTACGACCTTCAAGCCCGAATCTGAAGCATTTTTCAGAGAACATTTTCAAGGTTAAGTGTGTAATAGTTTCTTTTTCGAGGTTTTTCATACTTTTAGAATGGGTCAAATACAAAGAAACATATTCGATAAGAGAAGTATAATATTTATCTATATGAGAAGGAAGTGTTGCTGGCTTTGAAAAAAATTTTATGGTTATAGGGTAATACCTAATACTGATTCGTATTTTCGGCATGGATAAAACTATGATAAGCCTACGTTAGTGCATTTGGTCGATTATATGACCTGTAACCCTAAGCTGTTAGATTAACATATAAAATAGTAGTAAAATTATTTTTAGATTTAGATGCGTTAAGTAACACCTTGAAGTGAGTGAAAAACTTATCTACTTATTCCTTATTACTTGGGGTGCATCATCATTTAAATGGTAATGATGATTCTGCGTTTGTAGCTTCAGATCTGTATTTAATGAAAAGTTGTTACAGTAACCACCATACGCGTTTTATTGACCTAATACATTTACAGATCAATAGCTATAAAATTATATTGAATATTATATTACAAAATAATGTCGCGTAATCAAATACCTTTTGAACTACTAACTAATTTATTCGCTTTTTCGTTCTTCTTATTTCGCTTTCTGTTGGCTCGTAAGTGGACTTAAAACTGTTTTTTCAGACTTCGTGGCAACTATTTATAAGGACTGGACTTGCTCTAGAAAAAATTCGGAATGTAGGTGCTCGAGACAGTGGCCTTATTGTTACTAATGTAATTTTGGCAACTCAGTATTGACCACCTTACGCTTTTTTACGCACATTGACAATAATATGATAGAATCATTTATGTCACAAGTTTACACAAACAAATACTGGATAGAATTTGAAGAAATTTTGCTATTTTATACTTTAGAGCAGAGGTAGGGAACGTTTTTACCATTAGAGGCCACATTTAATAAATGTGTTTCGTGAAATTATTGTTTTTGTATATTTCTGTTAATATTTAAAGTGCTCTGACTTAAATATTAATTAATACAATTAATAGTATCAATCTTGAAAGCCGCACAAGAAAATCACGGAAGCAGCATGCTGTCACCGTTTTTAGGTGGTTGCTTCACTAAAATCCACGACTGTAAACCGTAGACCGTGGAGCAAAATGGAAAAGATATATCAATAATAACAATGAAATTTTATCGCGGAAACATTTCTCTCATAGGATTGATTGTACAGTATTTCATGCACAAATTCTGTTGTTATTGCCAAAATCTGTATTCAGATTATTTATTGTATGTCATATTTGTTTCTAGCCATGCATTTATGTCAATAAGAAATATGCTAGGCCGACTATTTATTGGAATCTTGTGTAACAAATTGTCAACATGATATTTGTTGTGTAAACTAAAGATCATTCTTGCTAAATTATTGACAAAAAGGTGAACAAAAAAATTTAAAAATTAAAGCTTTTTAGTTTTTCCAATTCATTCTTATTTCTAACCCATTTTATCAGCTGTATTTTCAGACCAAGACTGTCTATAGTAACAAGATTAAGAGTGAGACTAAACAAACAAGACCTAGACTAAAACCAAATACGCAAGACTAAAAGAAAAATTATTACCTTCAGTCAAATTTTTATGAGTTAAGATATTTGAAGCAAATCTAATATATTCTTTGGTAATTGTCTAGATGATGACCCCCACTCCTTTCGGGCTGGGTGGGATCGAAAGAGGAGGTCTCCCTCACCACTGTACCATAAAAAGTTCGTGGCGGTCTCACCCCCATAAAAAGTTATTGGGGGTTAGATAATAGCCCTTAGGGGGTGGGGGTATGGGAGATCGAAAGAAGGTGGTTACCTGAGTAAAACCACATAAAAAATTCCCGGCGGTCTTGATTATTTTGACAATTTTCATACACTATAATTCAAATAAAATTCAATAAAATAATTATTTTCAAGCGTGTGGAGGTGGGGGATCGAAAGAGGATGGTCACTTGAACAAAACCCGATAACCTAACCTAACCTACCCTATTGATTAAGCTATTTAAATAAGGTTTTATATAACTTTCTCAATATTTTTATGTATTTTTCATTAGTTTTACCTTTGAATATTGTTTAACAATGACTATATAAATATTTACATGCCTAGAAATGTATAAAAATTGGCATATTTATTAACTTTGAACCCCCATAACTTTTTATCGGGGTGAGACCGCCACGAACTTTTTATGGTACAGTGGTGGGGGAGACCTCCTCTTTCGATCCTCCCCCATCGGGCGTGGGGGCCATCATCTAGACCTTTACCTAAAAAGAAACTTTACCACTGTTTGAAAAAAGAGATCAACAAAAATGTCTTCGGTGTAAGTCTTCTTTAAAAAACTTGACAAGCTCCCGTGTATGACAGAAAATTTATGCATTTAAGACAACTATTGTTCAGGTAATGGGAAAATTCTTGCCTAGGAGAATTATAAAAAAAACGTAAGTTTCAAATTAAATGAGCAAGACCAAGACCAAGACTGAATAAGCTGAGACAGTTTTGGTCTTGGTTTGATTATCACTACTTGACACTTAGAATTGTTGAGTCGAATAAACTTGTTACTGTTAAGCAGTTAGTAAAAGTCATGAAATTGAGAAATCTCGCGCAATTAATCGATCCGTAGACTGAATGTCCTCCAACGGAAATAAAAAAAAATGAACATAAAGCTTTCTTTATGTCCAAGATCGTGGTTTGATTTTATTGCACGTTAAGCGCCAAACCGGTCCGATTTACGTTCGATTTATAGTAATTGCAGCCTTTGAAAACAGGTGCATCGTAAGCTATCATTTCATTTGATTACACGCACGGCCGTTTGGCATTGTTGAATTGAAACCGATGGAATTCGAACGGTTTAATATTAGACCAGAGGTTTAAAATCGATTTCACAACGGAAATGACTAACTGTTGGCATTTATTTGGCCACTTTTGGGCCGTATTTTCTCATGAAATGGACTTCAGCCATGGATTAGATCGGACCGAATTAAATCATGACTTTTCTAAAAGAAAAAAATCGTTTGGGAGATTACCTAACCTAACATTTGCGAAATGAAATTAATATTAAACAGTTTTAATTTCGGACTGGTTGGTTACTTTTGTACATGTAGGCACTTTGGGGCAATCCCAATAAATGTTGATCATTTTTGGACTGTTTCGAGCTCATCTCAAAAATATGTTCGTAATGCAGGGTTCATCGCTTTTACGTTTTAATCTATTCATCGAAGACGCGATAAACATCATTAAAGGCAGGACAACTTTAGGGGTAGATATACAGGGGTGAAAGTTTAGTATGCTTAGATTTAAAGATGATATAGCAGTAGCAGCGTCTAGTAAGGAGGAGTTAGATAGTCTTAAATAAAATGGAAGTGGTATTGACAAACAGTATAGTATAAAAATAAATAAAAGTAAAACAAAAATACTGGTATGCAAGGGAAGAAGAAGTAGGGAAAGAATGAATATAAAGATAGGAGACGAAAAATTAGAAGAAGTGACTGATTTTCGACATCTAGGAAATCAGATAACTCAGGATGACAGGAGCAGTAGATAGCGCAGGTTCGGGTTGCGTTCAACAAGAAGAAGTTACTTTTATATTTGCGAATAGTTAATTTAGAAAAAAATTTAGAAGGTTAGAAGCGTTAGAAATGTGGTGTTACTGGCGAATAATACGGACAGGAAGGTCAAAAACGAGGAGGTATAGAACAGGAGAACAGAGGGCGCTATGGAAGTTAATAAGAAATAAACAAGATAGGTTGTTAGGGCACCTTCTCAGACATAGTAGAGGTAGACCTAGGTTAGATTACTGTTCACAAATAGTTAGGAATGTGGAATGTTCTAGTTTTAAGAAAATGCGAAGATTAGCTCATGACAGGAAAGAGCGGAGGTGCATGTTCAACCAGTCTTAGGACTAACGACTTTATGATAATGAGTGGAAGTCATGGATCTGAGACGTATTAAGGCTTATCTTGTAATAGTAGTGTCCATCCAGTCCGGATGTTGACAATCATCCTTACTATTGTAGATTTATCCACTGTGGTACGGAAAACTCCAGTGGTAGATACCGAAAACCATGTTCCAAGTTTTTAATCATCAGATTTTCTGCGTCCGAGAATTTTTCTTTGTAATGACCGCTGTAGAAGCTTTCAGTGTTTGTTCATTCTTTGAAGAACTTCTTCACCTTATGATCTACCCGTGATATTTCTCAGCTTTTTGCGGTACAACCACATCTCAAATGGTGTTAGTTTTTAGGTGGTTGCTTCACTAAAATCCACGACTGTAAACCGTAGACCGTGGAGCAAAATGGAAAAGATATATCAGCGAAGTATAGTGATTGGTTCATAATCCTGAGACCATTCTGCAGAAAACAGCAAAGACTACTAAAGGAAAGAAAATGCAAGATGACGACTGCTCATCAATTAGTTTTCGGTATTGTCAGTTGTCAAAAAATGCGTAAATAAAATATCATTGTTTAGACGCCTAACCGGATGCGTACTGTTATACTGCTTAGGGAACTGCCTATGAAAACTATCGGTGCGCGTTGCCATGCTGCGCAGCGAACTGCCTAAGACTACTTAGTGATGCCCTTATGATTCGCGCCGTGCAGTTTCTACTCCTATCTTTAGTCTTTCTGAATAGTGTTCAGTAGGTCCGATTTACTGAAATGTTACTCAAAATGCAATTATAATTAAAAATTGTCAAAAAATGAATTCTATTCTCTCAATTGCCAGAGAAAATTCGCTTTATTTCCCTAGTAGAAACTAAGGCAGCTTTTGGTTGGCTGTTTGAATTTTAAATTGAAACTTGCCCATTTGATAGTTTTATATCAGTTTTAAAAATTGAAATGGAAATAACCTATTTCTTGTAATTTCGTAATAAACGTATGGTTTTCTAGCATTTTGAGGTTTATTAAATGACATTTATAAAAACGAATCGATACTGTAACTGAGGTCAACATCAGCTCACAAAAGGTACATCAGTTACGGACACTTAAAGGATCTTATTACAACAATGATGTATGTATAGGGTCGTTCCTCGTTAACATTCTGCCTTAAAAGCGATCATTATGGTTTTATCGATTTTAACTTAATCGAAAAGTACTCTGTGATGCTTTAATAAGAGCTAGAGGCCTTTTAAGGAAATTAGTTAAATTATATGTACTCGTGTCTTAGAACTCTGTATCATTTTACTATTTTAATTAATTAAGTTATGCCAGTAGAGATATAAAAGGGATAATCATTGTTTTTTACAAATAATGATAAAGGGGAAGAATATTTTCTACTGTTTCCGTAATACCTAGGTTTCAATTTATTAATGTTAAAAGTATACCGCAGGGTTAACTTTATGGTTGCCAGTGTACCGCCACGTCATCTACTGGTATTTGCTGCTGACTGTAAAACTTGAAATGTTTGAAAAGTTCGCAGTGAATATTAGTAGATGGCGATATGCCGCCAATAACTTGATACTGTATCAGCTTGCTGTTACTGATTAAGGAGTAACAGCGGTTTAGTCAGTGATAAATATATATTAAGACTGTATCTGATGAGAATTAAGAAAAGGAGTTAGGATTTTACGGCCTGCGATATCCGAATAAAGTTTAATTTTTGGGCTTGAAGGTCCTGACGTGGTTTAGGATTGTTTCTCCTTCGGTAAGAACAACGATGGAGTCCTTTATCTGACTTTTCATTAAGTGCTGTGGTTGGTATCCTTAGGGAATGTAGCGAGACCCACGATCAGTACAACTATATAGAAGGACTACGACCTTCAAGCCCGAATCTGAAGCATTTTTCAGAGAACATTTTCAAGGTTAAGTGTGTAATAGTTTCTTTTTCGAGGTTTTTCATACTTTTAGAATGGGTCAAATACAAAGAAACATATTCGATAAGAGAAGTATAATATTTATCTATATGAGAAGGAAGTGTTGCTGGCTTTGAAAAAAATTTTATGGTTATAGGGTAATACCTAATACTGATTCGTATTTTCGGCATGGATAAAACTATGATAAGCCTACGTTAGTGCATTTGGTCGATTATATGACCTGTAACCCTAAGCTGTTAGATTAACATATAAAATAGTAGTAAAATTATTTTTAGATTTAGATGCGTTAAGTAACACCTTGAAGTGAGTGAAAAACTTATCTACTTATTCCTTATTACTTGGGGTGCATCATCATTTAAATGGTAATGATGATTCTGCGTTTGTAGCTTCAGATCTGTATTTAATGAAAAGTTGTTACAGTAACCACCATACGCGTTTTATTGACCTAATACATTTACAGATCAATAGCTATAAAATTATATTGAATATTATATTACAAAATAATGTCGCGTAATCAAATACCTTTTGAACTACTAACTAATTTATTCGCTTTTTCGTTCTTCTTATTTCGCTTTCTGTTGGCTCGTAAGTGGACTTAAAACTGTTTTTTCAGACTTCGTGGCAACTATTTATAAGGACTGGACTTGCTCTAGAAAAAATTCGGAATGTAGGTGCTAGAGACAGTGGCCTTATTGTTACTAATGTAATTTTGGCAACTCAGTATTGACCACCTTACGCTTTTTTACGCACATTGACAATAATATGATAGAATCATTTATGTCACAAGTTTACACAAACAAATACTGGATAGAATTTGAAGAAATTTTGCTATTTTATACTTTAGAGCAGAGGTAGGGAACGTTTTTACCATTAGAGGCCACATTTAATAAATGTGTTTCGTGAAATTATTGTTTTTGTATATTTCTGTTAATATTTAAAGTGCTCTGACTTAAATATTAATTAATACAATTAATAGTATCAATCTTGAAAGCCGCACAAGAAAATCACGGAAGCAGCATGCTGTCACCACTTATTTAGAGTATTGATTCTATTGTACCTTCGGAGTGAGTAAAAATGTTAAAGATATTAATTTATAGAAATACTCCTGCAACATTGCAGGATGGAAACAATGTCGAATTTTTACTAGAAAAAAGTTTTGAAATCAGTAGTATTGCACTGGTTTTTTAAATTCGTTCGATTATTTATGATGGATTTTCGGTTCTTCGCGCAGGATTGAACGAAATTCTTAAACACAAACGTTTTAAAAATTACATTCGACCAATGATGGGCCAAACAAAATTGAATTGAATTATATCGCTATATTGCATACTTATAATGTTGTTGTTGACATTAATTTCTATAAAATTATTGATGGACGAATTTTATTTTGAAATATGTATGTAACGATCAGCAACTTTTTCGAAAGCATATGTATTTCATGGCTATTAAATTGTTTTGAACTAATTTATCCCATAATGAGAGAAGAGTTCGATGTAGCATTAAAAAATTTAAAGAAAAGGATAAAGCACCAGATGTAGATGGAATGCAGACGGAAATTTTAAAACATACAGGGCAAGAGGTTAGAGAGCGTATGTTTAAGCGAGCTAGTAACATTTGCGAGACGGGGAAAGTCCTGGAGGATTATAAACGGAACATGGGAGTAACTATATCTAAAAAGAGAGGTGCTGATAGGTGCGAGACATTAGAACACTCCCCTTCTTAACTTCCCATGCGTCAAAAATCTTAACTAGAATTGTACAGAGGAGGGTGGAAAAAAGGGCGGAAGAACTATTAGGGGAAGATCAATTGGGGTTTAGAAGAAATAGAGGAACGCGGGAGGCCATTCTAGCTTTAGGGTAACAATAGAGAAAACGATAGAGAAAGGAAAGAGCACGTACGTAGGATTTGTAGATTTAGAAAAAGCTTTCGAGAATGTTAAATGGGACAAGATGTTAAATATACTTAAATTGTAGGGATGAGTTACAGAGATAGAAGAGTGATATTTAGTTTGTATAAAGAGCTACAGGCAATTATAGAGGTGGGGCAGCAACGTACAGAAGTAAATTTTAGGAAGGAACTCAAACAGGGATGCACACTGTCACCGCTACTTTCTAATCTATACATCGAAGACACGAACAACATCATTAAAGACAGTACAAATGTAGGGATAGACATACAGGGGCAAAAGATTAACATGATTAGATTTACAGATGATATAGTAGTAATAGCATCTAGCAAGGAGGACCTAGAGATAGTTTTAAATAAAATGGAAGCGGTATTGGCAAAACAGTATTGTATAAAAAAGTAGGGAAAGAGCGAATATAAAGATAGGAGACGAACAATTAGAAGAAGTGGCTGATTTTAGGTATCTAGGAAGTCAGATAAGTCAGGACGGAAGGACTAGTAGGAATATAAAGCAGAGGATAACGCAGGGTCGATTTGCCTTCAGTAAAAAGAAGTCGCTTCTAAGATTTCGAACGATTAGTTTAGAAATTCGAAAAAGATTGTTAGGGGTGAATGTTTGGTGCGCGGCGATGTACGGGTGCGTAACATGGACGGTGGGCGGGGTGGAAAAGAAAAAGTTAAAAGCGTTCGAAATGTGGTATTACCGGCGAATGATGAGAATACCGTGGATAGAGAAGGTTAGAAATGAAGAGGTATTAGAAAGAATAAGATAACAGAGGACACTATAGATGTCAGTAAGAAATAGGCGAGATAGGTTGGTAGGGCACCTTCTCAGGTATGAAGGACTTGTTAGGTTAGAGGCAGAAACAGGTGTTAAGAGGAGTAGAGGTAGACCTAGATTAGATTACTGTTCGTAAATAGTTAAGGATGTGGGTTGTTCTAGTTTTAGGGAAATGAGACGATTAGTGCAGGATAGGAAGGAGTGGAGGTGCGTGTCCAACCAGTCTTAGGACTGATGACCTTATGATGATGATGATGATGATTTGATGATGAAATTGCTTACGTTTATAAATTGAATTCTTTATGTAGTTTTAACAACCTCCAACTTCTGTTTCCCTCCTTCTTCCTCCATCAAAATTTAATACATGGGCGTCACTGCGTTTGATAAGTAGGTACCTACTGAAAATGAATTGAACGATAGATCTTGTTTTTAACGAGATCAAAAGCACCTCTGGAAAAAAGTAATTCGACTCGTTTTTTGGTATGTTTTTTAGTTTGTCTTCAGTATGAACGTGTGTAGTTTGTGGAGCGATAAAATGACTGTAAACATTTTTACGGTCGTCCGCCGGCGCTGTTGTAATGCAGCAAATCAACGACAATGGAGGAGCTGTTTCGTTAAGGTACATCTGTTATTCATGCCTGCGCAACTCATAAAACGCTATATTTTCTAGGCCATTTAATTTTACCCCCTTATCTTGGCCGAACAAGTAACAACTTGCGTTTCGTCTTTCAACCGTGCTCTCTTGCTTTTTTTCTTTCCTGTTCGTTCGATCGAGACGACGGGCAGCGCGGCGTACCGTTTATCTGTTTCCGATACTTTCCTATTGCTTGCCTTCTTTGTAAAGTTTTTTCGTTGTATTCAGGGGCGCAACAAGGGGGGGTCCACGGGTGCCTTAGTACCAGTGTTCACAACCTGAAGCGAGGAAGCTATCGTACCTGTAGCGTAGAATTATCGTATATGGAGCAAAATTATCGTACTTTTCAAAATAATCACTATAATTAGTAAATTACTCGTATTAATCGTGTAAAAAGACAGATCTGAATTACCCCCACCCTTTAAATTAAAAATCAATAATAGATAGAAAAATACTTAAATATAACAAGATATAAGGGGTGGAGGTATGTTAGTGGGGTTTTTTGACCTTAGGCTATGGTTAGTGACTACATGACTACAATCACAAAATTGTGGATGGGAAGACCATCAACCCATCTGGTGACCAACACGAAGGGATGTTACCTGCCGAGGAAAAACCTACATACTAGCATGATAACGTTCTTTTGTTGCAGGCACGTTCTTCTAAATTTAACACTGCGTATAACAAAAATGTTTATAGCGCTGTGAGCAAAAAGAAAAAAAAATATTCGCGAATAAAAAAAAGTCTTCGTGATATTGTCTGAGAGGGTAAGAATAAAATAAATTTTGAATGCATGAAAATTATCGTACAATCTGCGTACGATAATAATATGATATCGTACATCGTACGTAGACATGAAATTATCGTATGTGTACGATAATTATCGTACGGTTCCGAACACTG
>NW_020442426.1:551112-556140 GCF_000699045.2 Agrilus planipennis
ATTATTTTGACAATTTTCATACACTATAATTCAAATAAAATTCAATAAAAAAAATATTTTCAAGCGGGTGGAGGTGGGGGATCGAAAGAGGGTGGTCACTTGAACAAAACCCGATAACCTAACCTAACCTACCCTATTGATAAAGCTACTTAAATAATGTTTTATATAACTTTCTTTATATTTTTATGTATTTTTCATTAGTTTTACCTTTGAATATTGTTTAAGAATGACTATCCCACCCGCTTCGAGGGTGGAGGCCATCATCTAGACCTTTACCACCAATTTTTTTTTTTTATGGATATTGTTAAGGCGGGATTTCACTAAACTGCCCGCCGCTTGCCGCAATTTTAAAGCTACTTTGACATTCGGAAATTAATTCGACTACAGCAGACTGGTTTGGTTAGTTCACTGTTTGTTCTTTTTGAGATTGTTTGATAACAACGACGACATTTAAATAAGATAAAAAAAACATAGATTTTGGGTGCAGTCTAGTTAACTAAAAACGGATTCAGTAGAATTTAATTATTCAAAAAATTGGGAATTATCATGGTTTAGTGCTTGGCTAATCTATTGTCAATCCACCCTATTCCGGCGGTACATGCCAGTTTGGGGAAGCCTCGCTTTTAAGATCATATATATATTTAGGAAAAGACAACACGAACAAAGTGACAGTTGAATGTTTATTTTACATCGATATTGAGCGTAAATGTTATATACTGTGTTGCGTATTTTTTCGTACGATTGATTTTACTAACACCCAACCTTGGGGAGTAATTGTACCCTGTCCGCTATTTGATTGGAATAGTTTTTGAAGTACTGATATGAAGAAGGCAACATTTATAATTTTTTCAGATTTCCTTTTTTGCATTTAGCTGTACAAAATCAATAACGAAAATGTTGTTTTACGCTAAGATCGATTCACCGATCAAATAACTCGATACGGTGCTATATTTGAAATTTTTAAAAGTTTTGGAGCATTGATGTAAATGAAGCAAGATTATTATTCAATTATGTATTATGTTAGTAAGTAGATAAATCAGAAGTCCGAGTATTTTAAATTTGGCTACCGATTATACTTATTTTGTTAGTTAACAGATCTCAGAATGGAGTAATCGATTTTTTGAGTTGATTCTGTAAATCCCCAGCTTGCGTTATTAGCGTTGGTTTTCTCGTCACAACCATAGGGCTTAGAATAACAATCCCTCCCTATTACACCTTTAAGGCGCTTGGGCTTTAGTAAAAGGCTATTAATATTCGCAGTTGATTCCACCCATTGTTCATGTAAATTCGTAGATCATTTCAACCCTTATAATGAGGATTTCAGGTGGTTACTGATGGGAGAGGTGTTGGTGAAAGTTTGTGATAAACAATAAATCTAACCAAACCGACCGTAAAAGTCTAAAGTTTCAATAGATTCGAAAATGTATACCTCTATAAATGCGCGTCTGTGTCTATAATGTAACTTTCTAGTGTCCTCCAGCTCGGGAAATACCCACGAGATACCGATGTCGGAAACATGTAAGCGTTAATGTCATCCTACATTGAATTTCACTTCATCGATTTATAGTATGGAATTTTACAACCGTTGTTTCGTTTCGCAGGATTTTATAAGATTCACGCGAAGCGACGTTACCGGTGTTCTGCATTTTACGTATTTCACTAGAACTGTTGACAGGATAAAGAATGAACTTAAACTGCATTCCTTGAAGACTTACGATTATAATATATAGAAAAGAACCGATTAAATTCTTTCAGTGCATTGTATTAAAACTTAGAGAATATTGGTTGAAGCTAGTTAATTATTTTTCAGAATTAAACAGGTTTTAAAAGTCAAGCTGTATTAGGTAAACTATGGATGTCGATTTTATTAAAAAAAACAACTATTTACAATCTGCAGCCGGTCCTGGTCGTGAATTGGCAATATAGACAGTGTGCACGAATAGAGAACTACAATTGACTCTGCAACTACATCGACGGAAAACGTAAACAGTGACGGTTATCGGACTTCTAAGATAAACAAACAATTAACAATTTACTATTATTCATAATGTTTGGAATTCTTATTACGATATCAATGAATTAAATAAACAATTTGTTCATCGCTGATAGCATGTAGCACTGTGTAAATTACATCTCAACATGTATTTAAAACACAAAAGAAAGAAAATAGTGTTAGTTACGTAAACGTTAGTAGATAGATGGTATCATCTGAATAACTAATTTTATTAAGTCAAATTTTCACACCACTATCGAAGTATTATTAATCGTGGTCAACCAAAAGTTATTGGTTCCTGGAACATACCTACAAACATACATGCACTACTAAAATTAGAATCCCCTAGTAGAAAACAGGCTTTGAGACGATTATCGNGTATCAATCCTTCAAGAAGTTAATGTTATTATTTTGATAGGGCATTAAAAAACGAAGCCGTTAACGATAAGGGTGTAACCATAGATTGTTACACCACCCAGCGTGTCTTTCTTATAAAACTCCTTAGGTGGTCGCCGAATGCTTTTTATCTTTTGACTGACAAGTTCGCGTGCGTTGCCGGGAACTTCCTATTTCGCTCCTTGGGAAATTCGCCTGTCTTTGTATGAACGAAAACGCTACCGCCGATTTTGCATATACTTGTCACGAGGTAAACGAGTTTCATGTCAGCGCTTTTGCATTTCTTGGCCATCCGCCGCTTCCTCCTCGATCTTGTTAACAATCCGCCCGTAAATTGACGAACACAATGCCGGATTATACGCGAGTTCGTTACATTTCTTCTATAGGTAACTGTTTATGTATGTAGGATACGTGCGTACTATCCCAGCGATTTGTTGGATGAAGTTGTACGGGAAAAATATCACGTAGATTTTGTTCGTGTTCGTGTTGTTCTACTGAAGACGTTCGTTTCTCATTAATAACTCTATGTTGGGCTCCTAATCAAATATACACTTAAGGAAAGTTCCTAAAACACAAAAGAAAGAAAACAGTGTTAGTTACGTAAACGTTAGTAGATAGATGGTATCATCTGAATAACTAATTTTATTAAGTCAAATTTTCACACCACTATCGAAGTATTATTAATCGTGGTCAACCAAAAGTTATTGGTTCCTGGAACATACCTACAAACATACATGCACTACTAAAATTAGAATCCCCTAGTAGAAAACAGGCTTTGAGACGATTATCGAAATAATAATTTGCAGTTGCAACGGTACATCTTCAAATCCACAAATAGTGATTATTGTAAAAATTAAAAATTCCGTCCCGCAGGAAGAAACATACGTCTGTAGACAACACCTTATGGAAAAAATAGGCTTTGCAGCACAATCAGTTTCGCTCGTTGCAAATGATAATGATGCAACAATTGTTTCTTTAAAATTTGCCACACTGTCACATGAGAGATGCCAACGTTCCCTGTTATTTCGCGTGTACTATTTTGGGGATTGTTTTCTATATCGGCGATATGGTTCAAACCTGTAAATAATTATCATGTCACACTATTGTTGTAACATGTATTCCACACTCTACAGTGACATAACTAACCTATTCCAAAGACTGATATATTGCCGAATCAGTTTATTGAACTGCGCTACTGCAAATCGATTGATTTGGCTTCAACATAAATATGTTGACTCACACTTAATCTAATCATACAAATAACAAACAATATCCACATGAACAAAACAATACAAAATACAACACTGATGCTGTCAATAATTAGGTATTAAATGCGACGTTGCATTGTCGTCTTTCTTTACTCTCAATTACGTTTTTCTCTAAAACAATGAACTTTCAGATCATGAAACATTTACTACATAATTTTCTTTTTTTATAGTGCTAATATTTATCTGTGCTGCCATTTAAATAAAACCATATTTTTTATATTTTTGAACAATCTGTACCTATAGTAAATGAAATTTATTAAACTATTAACGTGAATAAATAGTTAATGTGACCAACTCTTGTTTTTCCGGGGTCACACTATTGGGTGTTTACTGTAATTACTTCATTTTGTTAGACGTTATCTGTCTGTCTTTGATAGAAATAGTGTTGCAGTTGTGTTAAATTCGCGAGTCTTAGCGCGTTGCTCTACTGAAAACAAATAAGAAATTGTAATATGAGAGAGATTAAGGAAGTTTTTGGTTAAAAATAGCTCCGAGGAGGAACGCATTGTAATGTAAAATGCGCCAGCTCACCAGTTTCAGATTTATATTCCGCATCTAAATCGTAATTGCCCTTTTCTATATATTATTTCGTTCGGTACGAGATGGGAATCTTGCGGATTAATTTAAGTGAGTGCACATCCGCGCTCTTTGATCTAGACGTGGGTATCTACATGGTGAGTGTGTAACTGTATATGTAGGTATTATGTTGAAAAACAAAAGCGGTGAAACGAAGCGATTTTTCTTAAAACATATTTATGTGGGTTGTAATACGGTCTTTGTATATTGTTTTACGTCGTACGTGCTCTTTAAAAATACTTGGTTGAAATTCAAACACAGTGTGAGATTTTCAAAAAGTAAGACACAGAAAACGGGAAAGATCCGGTGATCGAGAGCACTCCTATGTTCTATTAAAAGAACGCTTAAATGATAATCAATTTATTACTCATTTAATAAAATAAGTAGTGTCCAAACGAAAGTTCGGTTTCGGTTACGGTCGAGTTTCGGCAAAAAAACGAGTTTCGGTTTCGGCGGTAAATCTGCCAAAACTACGACCGGAACCGAAACTGCGTTCGGGAGTTCTCGCACTCTGCTCGGTCATGTTCGGCGCGTTAAATTCCATCCAAGCGAAGTCTACTATACTTACTCAAATAAACATCTCACCTATTTTAAGTATTTTTAAGGCGCAATTAAAGTATTTCCTTAAATGAGGGGTTGTTATGTTGATTTTGATTTGATTATCAATAAGTGAAAATGTCAAAGACTGCAGAGCTATGTGATTTAAAGATAAAAAAATAAAACTGACTGATTATAATAACGTTTTCTTTATTTTTCTCTCAAAACATGATCCTTATAAGGAAGTTTCGGTTTCGG
>NW_020442426.1:556155-569601 GCF_000699045.2 Agrilus planipennis
AGGGTTGCCACCTTTTCAGGCTTTACATAAAGTATTTCTCGACTAAAAGGTTAAAAAAAAAGTACTCAGCATAAAAATAAAGTATTTTATTTTTTGTTTTTAAAAACATATTTTTTGTTACACCTAGCAGCCAGTAACAAATTGCTGTTGCTCTTAAATACATTAATAGCCTCTAAACATGGCAAATAAAGATTTAAGTAAACTCAAAGTTCATTTTTAATTAGTTATAATGAAGCTTTATACGTGTCGTCCCGTCACATTGCGTTCATAACAGAGAATACTTTTTCTGTAAATGCTAAAGTGGCCGGAACGGACAGCAAAAGTGACACAGATTTGGGAAATCAGGTTGTTCCGTAAATATGGCTTGCCATTTTTCTGTGCAATATTATTGATGTAAAAATACTCTGAATTTAGAGTAATCGCTTACAAAATTACGATGTTTACTTAAAACCTTAAATAAAGGATTTTTGCGTACTTTATGTGTCTTGTAAAGTATAACGTACACACAGTCGAAATAGAGTACAATACTTTATAATAAAGTACGGGTGGCAACCCTAATTATAAGCTAACCTCTTCTGCTTAATGCATCGCAAATGTTTGGTTATGTTGGGTTTAAGTTACCCCCCCCCCACCTCCACATCAAGGAGAGAACCTCCGATAGACGATCTCGCCAATAACAGTTCATATCAGAGCCTCACAAACTCGGCTTTTTTCTTTTCTTCCTTTTCTTATCCCTTCCATTTCGTAGGTGAGTCCCCTCTTCCATAGCCGAATCCAGTAGTATTGCGAACGTAGTCCGACATGCTACCCGTGAGCTGCGGGACGATAATTAGAGAATTTTCGTAGAAATGATTTAAGTTGAGAGAGAGGCTTCGCTCGAAGGGACTTGATATGGGAGTGGAAGGGAGAAGAAAAAGAGAAAGCAATATGGGTCATTACTGCTTACTCTCTCGTACTGATTGAAGGGTATGAAGTGACCCAAACTAACCTCAGGTAGCGGCTCCTACGGCCGGTTCTGGTTTATATGATATCCACGTATAGCCAGGATGTTGCCATCTAGCGGGTATTTGTTATTAACGAGGTATTTCGTGCGGTAGACAAAACCTTACATAAAATGAACGTTCTTAATAACTGTTTTTTAATTTATTTTTCCGGTTTTTGTTCGCCCTAGCGTCTCCATCCCTCCTATCCACCTAAAAACGCTCTTTTGGTGTTCTACAAAGTCATCCTATTGTTGCATGGTTCATGGCATTAGCTTGATTTTATTATATGCATAAAATTACGCATTCCTATTAATATGTAAATGAAAATACATAACAGTAAGTTTGCGATGTGTCGCGTGTTTCACTTGAAAACAACCTCGGGCGAATCTTTATTCAGCTTACAGTTGTTACTGTGTAGCTGTTTGATTGGCCAGTTGCCGTCACGCAAAGATGTGCATACTAATTAATACTTGTTGTAAAATTGATGGCAAAACTTCACGAACAACTTGTACAGTAACGCTAATTGAAAATGGTCAACGGGGAGGAAGATTTTTATACATTAGGCTAGTAGTATTGGTAGTATATAAGCTGTATTGAAACATTAATTTATTCTATTGCTCTACAGACTATACAAAAGAACTCAAATAACTCCCCTTCCCCTCTACTAAATCCCAATCCTATTTCACCCTCTATACATAATTTCCATTCCATCCCTATCCACTCCTGTTCATTTCATTTTCCAAATTACTTATATAAACATTGAAAATCTGCGTACTTAATTTACACCCCTGCCTAACCCCCCCAAAATGTTTTTGGCCACTCATCCTCCGCTATTTTTTTAATTAACCCTCCTTCCTCCCCACGTTACGTAGCATATTAATAACCTCACTCCTATCCACCTTATCAAACGCCATTTTTAAGTCTACAAACATTACATTAACCTTTTTTGACGTGACAACGTCTTATAATTAAATACGCACGAAAAAACATGACTCATGCGGCGTTACCTCGCTCTGAGGCGTTCCGTGCCCTTTTAATTTTCGGAATAAATGAAAATCACTAGAGATTAAGTCCGAAGAATATGGTGGGTGGTGAAGGAGATTGAAGCCATCTATGAACAAAAGCGTTAGTTAGTTAGTTTTCCACGACGTTTTCTTTAATTAGTAGTAGTCGTCTGGCCTTTTAGCATTCTCAACCTTTTTGATATTTTTGACGTGACAACGTCATATAATTCGATGGAGCCGGCTGCACGCACGAAAAAACATGACTCATGCGGCGTTACCTCGCTCTGAGGCGTTCCATTTGAGAATTGAAGTGCAAGCGAGAGCGCGGAACGAACGACAAAGAGGCAGAATCGGCCTCCGCGTTCGGCAGCGTTCGACATCTGTCTCTCTTCTACTTGAGTGAGCGATGCGTCCGCGTGGACAGCTGCTATACAATAATACATTTCCATTTACCTCCTTCTCTATATCCATACAAAATATCTATCAAACAAATAAAATTAAAATTTTCTTTTGAAAAATGAAACCATCCCATCAGTATTTTCTTATGACGTTGTCACGTTCAACTATCGTCAGTAAACCGACTCTACAGACAACCGATTTTTTTTTATTTCTATCTGTGATTCAATAGCATTTTTTACAAAATATATCGGGTCTGTTATTCCCCGATTCTACCTAAACCTATATTTGGTTTTATTAATCACGTTTTTCTTACCAGCCTACGACTTCTAATTTTCGAGGAAGCCCTTTCCCTCCTATATTTCCCCTATAATTTCATACAGCTTCTCTATTACCAAGTCTTTCGCGTACACCCAAGTTTCCCCCGGAATTCCATCCAAACCGGCCCCTCTTTTTTTTAATACTTTCTATTCCCGCTATGACCTCCTCCTTTCCCAATCTCTCCAACTCACTTTCCATCCCCAATTCCTCTGACAAACCAAAATTTGTTTGTACTTTCTCGTCGTTTCCTTCTCCTACATTTCTATCTACTCCCACATTTTGACCTTACCACACACCCCCACCCTTTTTTATACTTCTTAATTATTTTTCAATACTCTTCTGTCCCCCTTGCATCTTTGAATTCACCTATAATTTTATCAGCAAATTCCTCCTCTTCATCTGCTCTCTATATTGAGCTAGAATTCTCTTAAACATTTCCTCCCCGCATTCAACCTTTTTTCATCTATTCAGCACCTTATACTCTACTCCTTTCTTCCAGCATACCTCATTCCACCATTTCTCACTCTTACCAGACATTCTTATACTACTACTGATCATCATACCAATAATCTTTCATCACTTCTATCATATCGTTCCTCTCACTGATCCCCTCGATTCTTTCTTCTCCTATATTCTACAATTACTCCCTGACTCGAATCTATACTCTCCTTACCTCACTCCTTATATTCCATTACCACCCTATCCACTTTCAACATCACCTCCAAGGGCAGACAGTCTGAGCCTGTCATAGTTTGAATTCTGAAGCTCTGTACTTCCTCCCAACCTCTACCATTAACAAACGCATAATCTGCAACAGATTTGCCCTTCCCTATAAAAGTGAATTCTCCAGTTTCACTTCCTTTATACGACCCGTTTAGTATACTCAAACTATTTTTTTACCCCGCTGAATCAGGTACTTCCCCTGATTGTCTATAAACCCATCCCTTGAGATCCTGTCCCTTCTTTTATTCCTTATTACGCAACAGTTTTCCCGCCCCACCCTCATGTTAAAGTGTCCATCCTTTATAGCTAGGTATTCCTTTATTTTTTGCAATTTTCCTTTTTTTCTTTCATTGAGGTCCACAAAAACAATTACCCATTCTTTTGCATCTCCTACACCCTATATCAACAATACTTCATCATCTAATTCTTTCATTTGTGCATTTCTGTAATTTTTTATCCCAATCACCATCCTTCCCTTCGCTCTTCCCTGGTTTCCTTTTTTATAGCAATTAATATAATCCAACTATAGTTATAGTGCATTTTTTGCTGTCTATTTGTATAGGGTGTTTATGAAATAAATAGCAAGGTTGCAGGAGGTGACAGGGCAGTATAAAACAAGAACATTATGCTCGAAATTTCACCGTTTTCGAGAAACGAGTAGTTCAAAGTACAGGCAAATGTAATCTCGACCCTGGAAAGAAATGCGACAATGCAACGCCGTATTTAATTAGCTGTTAATTAGCAGTACTCGTTTTATATTTATTCTGTATACTCATGCATTGTTTGTTTGTTATTTGCTAGATTAGATTAAGTGTGATTGATGATGTTTATGTTACAATCAGCCTATAGCAGTCGCTTGTTCTTTTAATGTTGCTAACATGTATGTTTGTAAGTCAATCAAAGTAGCAGTAGGATAGTCTTGTCACTGCCATAGGTCAGTGTAGTAGAATAGTAGTTGTTACAATGACGTTTTTTACGACAGAACTTTGTGACATGATACTAATTTACAGCGACTGATAGCATAAGATAGTTATCGGTTATCGTTAACAAAAAGATATCGATAACTATCGATTACTAAAGAGTTTACACTGTGGCTATTTATTAATTTTGCCGTATTCTAGACGAATGAGAAATAATATTTCTACGAATTCACGTAAGTTGGGTTTACGTAAGTCAGACCAATACCGTATACTATCAATGTATCAATCCTTCAAGAAGTTAATGTTATTATTTTGATAGGGCATTAAAAAACGAAGCCGTTAACGATAAGGGTGTAACCATAGATTGTTACACCACCCAGCGTGTCTTTCTTATAAAACTCCTTAGGTGGTCGCCGAATGCTTTTTATCTTTTGACTGACAAGTTCGCGTGCGTTGCCGGGAACTTCCTATTTCGCTCCTTGGGAAATTCGCCTGTCTTTGTATGAACGAAAACGCTACCGCCGATTTTGCATATACTTGTCACGAGGTAAACGAGTTTCATGTCAGCGCTTTTGCATTTCTTGGCCATCCGCCGCTTCCTCCTCGATCTTGTTAACAATCCGCCCGTAAATTGACGAACACAATGCCGGATTATACGCGAGTTCGTTACATTTCTTCTATAGGTAACTGTTTATGTATGTAGGATACGTGCGTACTATCCCAGCGATTTGTTGGATGAAGTTGTACGGGAAAAATATCACGTAGATTTTGTTCGTGTTCGTGTTGTTCTACTGAAGACGTTCGTTTCTCATTAATAACTCTATGTTGGGCTCCTAATCAAATATACACTTAAGGAAAGTTCCTAATCGATCGTAGGTAGATCCTGTTATAGGCTATGTGACAAAACTCCGCACGTTCATTGGTTCTATTACTTAAAAACATTGACCGTCACTGTTAACAGTTTATCTCTAGCTCCATACCAGGTTGGCAATATTTTTATAATGTATCAATATGATATGAAGGCAATAAGGTTCGTCTTTCGAGTATGTGAAGGTTCATGAGATTTTAAACTGGCTCTATACATTAGGGTGCTTTAAACAAAATTTTTTTTTCTAACTCTTACCCCCTCAAATGTTTGTATTTGATGTAAAAAAATCCTAGCCAAACATGAGCCCTATAGCTCAAATCTAAGGGGTCGCTATTTTTATTTTAGTTTCTCATTTAATTAACATAGGAAAAATTCTTTTTTGTTTTAAATTGAATTTACACATAATTTACGCAATTTTTCCAAAAAACCGTTTGATATTCTGAAAGTTGAGTCTTTGAGCTTTACAAAACTCTAAGACAAAGTATGATTATCTTTACAAAAAGACTAGTTACAGCCATTTAAAAATTACTAAATTTTGAAATTTGAAAAAATAGCTTGCAATTGTTTTTTTTTTGCATAATCCTCAAAATTTTTAATCAAACTATTAGTCAGTATTGTATTTTTATATATTACAAATTTCAAAAATGGTTCTCAGTACGTAGTGTAGGTGGCAGCACACATGATAATAATAAGATAAATGAATTAATCGTATGATTACAAGTAATCATGGATTATAATTTTGTTCCATATTAGTTTATATTAATTATCCATTTTTGAAATTTGTAATACATAAAAATACAATACTTACTAATAGTTTGAGTAAAAATTTTGAGGATTATGCAAAAAATAATAATTGCAAGCTATTTTTTCAAATTTCAAAATTTAGTAATTTTTAAATGGCTGTAACTAGTCTTTTTGTAAAGATAATCATACTTTGTCTTAGAGTTTTGTAAAGCTCAAAGACTCAACTTTGAGAATATGAAACGGTTTTTTGGAAAAAATTGCGTAAATTATGTGTAAATTCAATTTAAACCAAAAAAGAACTTTTCCTATATTAATTAAATCGGAAACTAAAATAAAAATAGCGACCCCTTAGATTTGAGCTATAGGGCTCATGTTTGGCGAGGATTTTTTTTACATCAAATAGAAACATTTAAGGGGGTAACAGTTAGAGAAAAAAAATTAAAAATTTTGTTTGAAGCACCCTACTATACATATATATCAAACGCATGTAAAATTGATTGCGACTATGACGTACGACCGGTAGGGCTTTTACTCCCCTACAACTATTGAACCGATTTGATGCAAGGACGATATTACACTGCTGGTAATGAGAAATTCCAATATTATTAGTTTTGAAGGTTCAATAACAAGTTTGTCAGAAAATTGAACATTACTTTAGGGAAAGTTAACTTCTGCTAAACTACAAACAGCGATTTCGTAAAGTTTTCATTTTTCCTATGCTGACCTAACAGATTGGTCTTCGTTTGAATGAGTAAATTTTTTACAATTTAGTACGCATCCAATGTTGAACTTATGAATGACTTTGAAAACTAGATTTTCCAGGAATTCTCCATTTGATCCACTTTTATATATATAATAATAAGTTTCATTAACATTAATTTGACTTCATCAAGCTTTTCTACATCTTTTCTGATACTCTTTTATTACAGTTATCAATCTTGCTTATCTAATTTTAACAATAAATTATTAAATAGATTTTGAGAATTCAAGAAGTCGAAATAAAGTTTTGTAAAGTATTTCGTATTCCTTAACATATAAATTTACTTATAAAGTATTTTTTGTTTTTTTCTAAATCACTACATTTACGTTTAAACAAAATAGATAAAACTCTAAGTTATTTGGTGAGTAATCATCGTTGTCAGGAAATATGTAAGGCAACGTGGCAAAAATAACTTCAACCATATTTCATTGTCTTAATGAATTGCGTGTAAGCCGATTTGTATATTTCATCTCTCTGAATAATAATACATACAAACGAGTATTCTGATTTAGCGGTAACGATGAGACAAATGTCAAAACGTGTTTCATATCTCTCTCAATATGTATTTCAATTATCTATAACAAATGATAACGAAGCTGCTGTATTATTATTAATAACAAGGGCGTGTAGGTGAATATATGAAGGAATGCTACAAACGCATAAAATTCCTTTCTACATACATATATTGCATTTGCGTGAGTGAATTACTGCATCAATAGTGAGTCTTGTTGAAATAGGCTACAGTGCAGTGTTTTTCATTATTTGTTCAGTCGAGGTTTAAGAATAACTGTAAGTTTAAAAGAAAAATTCAATATGGTTCTTCTATATGGCCTTTCCGGAAAGTTGTCGGGTTGAATTTTTCCCGCCGAGTATGACCTTTTCGTGAAGGTCGAGTGGTGGTGGGTCCTCACTAAGCAGCGCTCTGGTGCTCTGGTCGTCAGCCGCTTCCGAGTCTTATTGGAAGTGTAGGCTGATTTTAACGTAAACCCAGTCAGTCAGTAATGGTCAAGTTTTGTTTTAAATTCTGTAAAACCGTGAAGTGAAGTCCATGATATGATGAAACGTACTTACGGAGACTATGCCATGGGTCGATCAAGTGTTTTCGATTGTTACAAGTGGTTTTACAAGGGAAGCGAGCAAGTTATGACGATCAGCGGGCAGAAAGTCCTTGATCGACAAAAAATAATGAGAACATGGTGTAAGTGAAAAATATTTTGTTGTCTGTCTCCACCATGGAACCGGCTAGAATTTATAAGGGGCATGCCTCATGTAGCGTGCAGGCCTCATATAGCTAATGGGGGGCATGTCGATATAGAAAAGTGGTGATATTAAAATGAGGATTGCCTTAAGGGGTGTTCATGTAAGTCTTAAGGGGCAAACTTAACACATGTATAAACTTACAATTAAAACTACCTTATCGGGGCTCTATAAAAGGCAAATCCGTTTGAAAATACTCTCGGTAAAATGAAAAAACTTATAAAAAATGGTAACAATCCCCTTGCCCAATTATGTCGTTTGACATTTTCAACGAACCAACAACTGTACTTCCTGATGTCGTTATTATAAGACAACTGAAACCAAACGCATCAGCTTGAACAACAGTAAAACGATTGAAATTTCAATTATTGAGTACGAAAGAGCTCAATAACATAAACTTACTCAAGAGCAAACAAATTTTACAAATAAGTGATATATGTATATATATTCCTCCAAATGGAGATATAAATTGTATTAAAATTTGTGGAAAACTAATACGAAAAAGAAAATCCATTGTACGTATTCATGCGGTGCTAAATATTTAGAAATGTACCTATAGTTTCTGCAAGCAATTAAAATATTACTACCTATAGAATCATAGATGTTGATAAAAAAATGGTTTATCTTAATGTTAGTGCGAAAGTAAAGAAATAATGTGTTATACCGTTTCTACATATGAAAAAGTGAACAGTTTCTCATTAGTAAAATATATTTCTCATTCAATTTTGTATTTTTTTCACTAATAATAAAGTTCATTTTTCCATAAATTTGTAATGGTGTAGCAATAATTTTTTCCCGCGGGGGCCACATGTGGCATTTCTGGTGATGCGTAAATGCGGCAAAGCGGTATATGCCCCTTCTTTGCCCTAGGGGCCAATCTCATGGGGCCCACAAGAGGTAGTGTTCAACCCACTTAGGGATCCCACCTCACCTCAAAATTCTAGTCGGGGAAATGCGTCGAGTAACACCGCGTTCGCTACCATGGACTATAACTGCTGCAGTATAGGGATATTTTGTACAGTAGATTACTCCTTTGATATAACCCAAAATACTGGCATTTTATGCAGGTGATCATAAATCATTTTTATGTGCGTTGAAATTCTATATACATATATATATAGGACGATCCAATAGCTTTATATATGTATTTTTATACTAGGAAATGACTAAATACCGTGTTCCAACTATTCCTCAGTCATCCTACAGTCCTTGTTGTTCCCCCATACTTCTTTATCCTCACCCACCTCAAACGATTTATGGAAGCACACCACACCTTGGTCGAGGCCATGTAAGAGGAGAGTTAAAGTTCATTGCGGTTTTTGATTTTGAAGAGGACTGATTGAGTCGCTTGAAACGCTATATTGATGTAGGAGGATCATACTTTGAAGACTATTAAGACTGTACCAATATTGTCAATACATTAAAGAAAAATCAGCCCACCTACTTTCAGGACAAATCATACATAATAATTACTAGATGAATCTGTAGTAGTTACGGTTATAATTTTTTCTTTGCCTATTATCCTGTGCTTTGAATTTTACTATACGGGCGATTTTATTAACGATACGTGTTACATTTTAAAGGACTTTTTCTTTTGGTTTGGTATGATTTACTAGTGTGACCTCTCTCAAACCCAATTCCTAATATGGACCTCTCTTTAATATTTTAAAAATTGCTTCCTTTTACTGATATTTTAAAATGCATTAAAGAGGGAACTTGACCATATAAAAAGTTTTTGAGTTCAGATTAATTTACTTTCTAACTGAGAATGATATGTTGGGTGTCGAAACTCGCGTTTTATTAAGTACTAAACGCATTACGTGAAATTTAGGTTTTAATCTATTTATTTTAAATTGAGTAATGGACGGAAGGACTCATTAAAATTATTAAAAAGGTTCATTTGTGGAACATTACTTTCATGATGATTTTGAAACATTTTAGGGGATGTCCCCGTTGATTCTTCACTGGATGTTAATTTCGTCGAATAATAATCGTCTTTACCTTTCGCATGTGTATTGGAAATAACGTTAGGATAGGTAGGTACGCAAAATATTGGGAAGAATTTTTTTTTTTTTTTCTTTATGGTTTCGTGCGCATCTTAACCGCAGGGGTTGCTTTTTGTTGTCGCTGTTTCGAGGAAGTCGTGAGCGAATATACATGTATACAAATACCGCACGTAACATGACAGTCGACGATATGTTATCGTGTCAACTTCTTAATGTTTGCCCGATTTTATCGGGTGCGGTGGCCTCGCACGCCTGTTTAGCGAAACATTGTTAACGATTGAATGTCTATTAGCGTGGTTATACGTATTACAGATATGAAAAAAGGGTCTCAGAGTTCCATGAGCGAACCAACATTTTCTTAAATGAAACTACAGAAATGTTATACTGAAGTAATGTAAATTGAAATTATTTTTGCATGTACATACAGGGTATGTGAGCTGTCAATTAAAAAAGACTAAGAAATCGTTCGTGATTCTAGAATTGAATAAAGGGATACGAGAGAGAGTAGGCTCGAAGTCTCGGAAAGGCCTTACATAATTGTGAATGGGGAAAATTTAGGTTATGCCCCTGGCGGCAGAAATTCGCCCTACACCAGTCTCTAGCTCTAGCCCGCGTTACCAAACAAGTACCGTACCAAAAATATGAATGCGTTCTAAAATTGAACGATATCTTTTCCTTATGAATATGTTCAAATTTTTTATATAATTTGTGTATGTTCCCAGAGAATTATTAACGGAACGTGGTAGTAACCATACCGAAAAAGGGGCGCGGATAGGTGCGAGACATTTAGAACAATTAGTTTAACTTCCCATACGTCAAAAATCTTAACTAGAATTGTACAGAGGAGGATGGAAAAAAGGGCAGAGTAACTATTAGGGGAAGATCAATTTGGGTTTAGAAGAAATAGCCATTCTAGCTTTACGGGAGACAATAGAGAAAACGATAGAAAAAGGAAAGAGTGCGTACATAGGATTTGTAGATTGAGAAAAAGGTTTTTGACAATGTTAAATGGGACAAGATGTAAAATATACTTAAAAATGTAGGGATGAGTTGCAGATATAGAAGAGTGATACTTAGTTTGAATAAAGAGCTGGAGCAGCAACGTAGAGAAGTAAATACTAGGAAAGGAGTCAGACAAGGATGCACACTGTCACCGCTACTTTTTAATCTATACATCAAATGTATTTACTTCATTAAAGGCAGTACAACTGTAGGGATGTATATACAGGGCAGTGGTGTTGTGCTGATCTTGGGTAGGCGGCCGCTCTGTGCGGTCTCATGTCCCAAATTTGACGACGACGACGGGGGGGGGGGATTTCCCCCAATTTTCGCCCGTCGCCAGGATCGGCCCTGTATATAGCATAAAAAGGAAAGGAAACGAAAATCATTACGAAACCCATTTTGTGTATATGTATATATATTCTTAGCATTAGCCGCAGGCCCATTTGGGTATGGCGATAAACTATGCCAGGGATGAGTAACGTACGGTCCGTGGGCCGCTTGTATTAAAATTTATGTATGAAATCTTTACTTTTTTAAAATTTTATATTTTTTTCTTGTAATGTTTATTATAAATAAAGTTTAATTCCCGTTGAACCGGTTCAAAAACCGGTTCACGTATTTGTTTCGGTTCGGTTCGAGTTCCGGTTCAGCAGAAAAAAAAACGTTCCGGACTCCGGTTCACGGTTCGGAAAAACAAGCCGGTTCGTTCCGGTTTTTGTTCCGGTTCGGGTTCGGTTCAAACCCTTGTTTATAATAATACATATAAAAATTCGTCAAAAATTAGAAAAAAAAATCAGCAATTCAATACGTCAGCCAATTCTCGTTATCAGAAATCATCTTTAGTTCCGGAACGCGTTCCTGTCCAAAAAGGAAGTACCGGAACGATGTTCCGGAGCATTCGGGCTCGACAACACCACTGATACAGGGGTAAAAGATTAATATGGTTAGATGTTCAGATGATATAGCAGTATTAGCATCTAGCAAAGTGGAGATAGATATGGCTTTAAATAAAATAGAAGAGGTGTTGACAAAACAGTATTGTATGAAAATGAATAAAAGTAAAGTAAAATAACTGGTTTGCAAGGGAGGAAAAGTAAGGAAAGAGTGAATATAAAGATAGGAGACGAAAAATTAGAAGAAGTGGCTGATTTTAGGTATCTAGGATGTCAGATAAGTCAGGACGGAAGGAGTAGGTAGTGGGGATATAAAACAGAGGATACCGCAGGATCGAGTCTTAGATTGTTAAGGTGTATCTTTGGAGCGCGGTGTTGTATGGGTGGGAAACTTGGGCAGTGGGCGCGGTGGAAAAGAAAAGGTTAGAAGATTTCGAACGGGCGAATGATGAGGATACCGTGGATAGAGAAGGTTAGAAATGAAGAGATATTAGAAAGAATAGGAGAACAGAGGACTACATGGAAGTCAATAAAAAATAGACGAAATAGGTTGGTAGGTCACCTTCTTAGGTATGAAGGACTAGTCAGAAACATATTAGAGGCAGAAACAGGAGTTAAGAGGAGTAGACGTAGACCTAGATTAGATTACTGTTACAAATAGTTAAGGATGTGGGATGATCTAGTTTTAGGAAAATGCGAAGATTAGTTCAGGATAGTCCAACCAGTCTTAGGACTGACGACCTTATGGAGATGATATATGTTACTACCTTAACTTGAATTGATTAAATACAAAATTAATATTTTTTACTAATTAAATGCTAAGGTGCTCCTTTCTTCACGGCCTCTCAGGTACTTATTATGTTATTATGTTGCAGTTAGAATCCGAATTGCTAGTTATATATTTACATTTTTCATTACACAATCGCTTATTAAATATTATGTACTTTTATTACGCTTAATCAAGACTTAATCGTTTTTTGTCGTGCACAAGTTTTAATTCCATTATTATTTTCTCATATTGAGTGTACCTAATGTTTATTAACACAGTAACATAGATTTATTTCATTCTTTCAGTGTACCTCCACTAATCGAGTTTACTTTACGGTAAATTATGTATTGGCAAACATTCCAATTATTTACCTACTGTTCTTTGATCGAAATGGAGTCATTTTATTGTTCGTGAGATAGGGTTCTTGAATTATTAGTTACCGACTGCGCCTGCAGTTATTTTCGAATTGATCAGGCGCGATATTCTACCCCTATGTCGCGGCTGCATGTGTGTGTATTTTTGATTATCAACCAGTGTTGGCAGACGTATCATAATTATTGTACATGCACCATAATTTAATGTTTTGTACAATACACAATCCAAGGTGTACAATAATGTCTAAAAGTACAATAATTTTGAAAATCCAAATATTTTATAAAATAATGTCTTAAGTACTCAATGTAATAATGTCAAATACTAAAACGTAAAAATAGGCTGTTATTATTATTAAATTTAATTATTTATTTTATATTTCATTATTAATCATATAATATATTTTATGTCATAAAAAACTGAAGAGA
>NW_020442426.1:569915-572046 GCF_000699045.2 Agrilus planipennis
GGCCTGACGCTGGAAGCTGGCGGAAATTTTAAAATGGCGTGGATGCGCGGTGGCAAAAGTAGGCAGTTTTAGGTATAAAGATTGCAGCCCTCATTCTTCAGTATTCCTATCAGGGTCGTAGATTAAATATTTAAAAACAGGGATCAGTGAGCAAGTAATAGACATACAAACAGAAGAACTAATTGTTGATGTTGGTGACAGTGATAGAGATTCCCATGATGACAGTGAATGTGAAAACTAACTATAAAACAAAAGCAATAGGTTAATTTTTTCTTTTTGATAAGTCATGTTTTTACGTTATTTTCTAGTACCTACGCTAGTGTCCTATCTGTATTAATACCATAATTTACGCCTACTGAAAGCTTATTTGTGTATCGGTTCCAAGTGACTTACCCAAATAGGTCATAAATGGGCAAGTACCTGTGCGACCGTTCGCCAGCTTCCTTCGTCGGACCTGTACAATAATTTACCTGAAAGTACAATAATTCTACAGCCTTGGTACAATATTCTGTTTTCACGCATCTGCCAACACTGTTATCAACACACAAAGCGTTCTCGCAACATTGTTACGTTACGTCCCGCTCTGCATACTTGCTCATTGGCTGTGATATCGCTCTTGAAGCGTAACTGCGGGCAAGCGTAAGTTAATAAATGCCATGCAAGTTTAGATCAACTGATGGGAATTTATTACCGCACGGAGTTGGGCGTTACGTGATAGCGAGTGGACCCGACTTTGCCACCTATTCAATTACCCTGCTCATAATGGTTGCTGATTTCGTTTTCAACCTTACACGTAATTTGACGAAGATAGAATTTGAATTGCATGAAAACACTTCGGGAAACTCTCTCTCTGTTTAAATCGGAAATATGTTTATTACTTATTATTTGGATGATTATAAAATAGGCGAGTGGTACATCTTCAAAAAGATGCATACCCGTTGGAAATATTTCCATTAGATTTCCACTGAAAAAATGCCATTCAATTACCACTCATAATAATAAATGGAAATTGCATTGAGAATGGGGAGAGATAGAAGAGTGATACTTAGTTTGTATAAAGAGCAACAGGCAGTTATAGAGTTGGGTCCGCAACGTATAGAGGTAGATATTAGGAAGGGAGTCAGACGGGGATGCACACTGTCACCGCTACTTTTTAATCTATACATCGAAGACGCGATCAGCATCATTAAAGACAGTACAACTGTAGGGATAGATATACAGGGGCAAAAGGTTAGTATACTTAGATTTGCAGATGATATAGCAGTATTAGCATCTAGCAAGGAGGACCTAGAAATAGCTTTAAATAAAATGGAAGAGGTGTTGACAAAACAGTATTGTAGGAAAATGAATAAAAATAAACAAAAATTCTGGTTTGCAAGGGATGAAAAGGTAGGGAAAAAAGCGAATATAAAAATAGGAGACGAAAAGTTAAAAGAAGTGACTGATTTTAGGTATCTATAGTACAATCGAAATAAGAAGGCAAAGTCCCCAATAAATAATGCACACTAAAGGCATATCGTTTTTCTCGTTCTTACAAACGGAAGATATCCTGTTTTTATTCCCTAGACACGCCTCCTCCACAGCTGCTTCGAGGCCTGCACCTACGTTTCATAAGAATCAATCGAATAGAATGAGATGGTTGAAAACGTACTTGTCCTGTTGTCTGTACCTACATTAAATGAGCAAATTTACAGGATCGGCTTAAGGTAGTAGTCGTGCTACAGTATGGTGAAAAAGTTATTGTAAGATCTAAGATAATTCAATGCAATAATATTTATATAATTTCGATTGTACATCAAAACAGATTGAATGAGTCTGTATTCATACATACCCACACATCTAAAAATATTAATTAAGTTTATCTCGAATTAGAGGAGGTCAATCGACTTCAAAAATAGTCAGCATTGATGAGAAATGAATGCGTTATTGTTTATTTTTAATTTCATAAAAATAATTTTTTACAAAATAATACATCTGTTTTTAAATTAAAAGTAATATTCAAAACCTCCGCCGCTATGTTTATAACGGAGATGTTTTCTCTACTTGTTTCTTTCTTTCTTTGAAAATAATTAATAACATTCCAAACAAGTTTTCTACTCTGAGAATTTAAAACTTCTCGGACCATTTCGTT
>NW_020442426.1:572650-577313 GCF_000699045.2 Agrilus planipennis
GGATTTGTTATTTCCGAATTTTATAATGTGATTGGCATTAAAAACACGCTCACCTTCAACGAAATTTCCTTTCCGAGGCTTTGTGTCAGCCCAATCACATATTGTGTCAATACTTATCATTTTATCGTAATTTAAAAACTTGGAAATTGCACGGTACATTATAGGAACTACGATAAATTTTCCCTAATCGGCGCCATGTTTTTAGGCTCCTCCCATTTGACGGATCCCAGTAGGAAGTCAGATACGTAGAAAGGAATAGTAGGAGTAGTAGATATAGTAGGGATATAAAGCAGAGGATAGCGCAGGGTCGAATCGCCTTCAATAAAAAGACATCATTTCTATGCTCACGAACGATTAATTTAAAAATTCGAAAAAGATTGTTAAAGGTGTGTTTGAAGCTGTACGGGTGCGAAACATGAACGGTGGTCGCTGCGAAAAGGAAAAGGTTAGAAGCATTAGAAACGTGGTGTTATGTTTTTTACTTTGGGCAAAACGTGTAGCTTATTCAGAGCCGGAAATATCGAAACCTACTTTTGAATCTGAATTGTTCGAGAGGGTACTTGTAAGAATTGCTCTGAAGAATTGCGATTCGCTATACTACAGTGAGAGATAGTGATAGCCATGCTGTTTTTATGTGTGTGTTGTAAAATACGAAAAATGAAGTGATTATTCTTGCAGTAACAGTGAATAAAATTTTGTTGTGAGTTTGTCAAATTGCTTCCTAGCCGATTACTTTTTCGCCTTATTCTGCATATCCTTACGAGCCTGCCACATTTCTTTCTTGAGCAACTCGGCAATCGTGGTTCATAATAATAACGAGAAGAAGCGGTTTACAGATATTTCAGTCTTTCGTCTTGTGCCGTTGATTGTGACTAAATCGTTTCCTTGTTCCTGAGAAATTACATCGGGGGGACGGCCACCGTAGCAGCAAAGGATGAACTGCAGGAGAATTATGCTTCCTTTGAGACTTGCTAGACGGTAATTTGCCTCCTGAAGATGACGTCATTCGAGCACTGTTCCCCCGGGCATAAGCAGTTCCGGTTTCTCTGGCGAAAATGATCAGGTCACCACCCCGGAAATATGCGCCGGTCAGATATAAAAGTGCATTTATTCATCCCCGTAGGATGGTCCCGAGGGAAACGTGAAAATGTTGTTCCTAATTATGATAGGTACTTTCTCTCAAGATTACGCCTATAGAAATGTATCGAAGACTTACGATTTGAGGAGGATTTATGTTTATTCCGTTCGTATGCGCAATGTTGTGTTTTGTAATANGAAATATCAATTTTTAAGCCCAATTCTTTACGGTACAATTTCAATAGGATATAATCATAAATACTCATTTTCTCTAAGTATATTAGTATCGATTTCAGATTTAATTAAGTATAAAAGAAATTATGAGTGGTGTCAGTACAGGGCAAAGTAGTATTACGTAAATCAAAGTTAGTATCAGCAATTTCTTATGTTGAAGTGTACGATGTGTTGCATACCTACTTACAAACATTGATTATTATACATCTATTAAAAAACCATAATGGCCGACATCAGTGACAATGCGACAACAATTGAAAAAGGATAATATCTGACAACAGCAACAATTAGAAAAGAATGATGGCCGACACTACGTCATAGTATTGTTCACAAAAGTGAATTTCGACCACTCGAACCAATGGTGCTAACAGTTTCGAGCTCACAGTGACTGATAGGGGGAAGAACTAGTACTGGTAACCAAAATTTTCTGGAAGGAGAAAGGGTTTTAAGAAGTGGTTACATCAATATGTAAAGAATATATGTAAAGTGTGCTCACATGACCCAATTTAATATACATATTATTAACCTCACTCTCACGCTTAATATTGTGCTACTTTAGACAAGTTTTTCATTTTTAATCCATATTTAAATCCTTCTGTTCGCAGACTTAGTTTTAATGATCTAAAGTAAAATAGAGCTTATCTCCATTAAATAGATGAAAATAAATGTAAAATTTTGGAATGGCTTAATTTTCATCATAGTCGACGTAAGTTAAGTTATCTCATTGCAGAAAAAAACATCATTTTAAAGGCTATTTAGCAAAGATTTATTTTGCATTTTGTACATCGAGTGCATTTTTAGAACAATCTTTTATTTAATAAGAACGTTGAAAAGTTGAAGTATTTCAGTAGTAGCAAATAACTACTAGATGGCGATAAAGTGTCTGCATTTGGATTTTATATTTATTATTTGAAATAGATAAGTTTCGTATTGTAATGTTCGTAGGTTTAACAAAATTAACTTCTAAGACTGATAACTACAAGAACAATTTATTTACACTAATTATTAAAGAACTTAAAAAATCATGGCCATCAACTTCTTTGCCATTGTAATGTCTTTTACTCAACCCCACACCTGACACGTATTGTAATGTTCGTAGGTTTAACAAAATTAACTTCTAAGACTGATAACGACAAAAACAATTTATTTACACTAATTATTAAAGAACTTAAAAACACTATTAAATTATTACTACGAATTATTCTATTTATTTACACTACTGTTTACTGCGCTATTTATTTTACTGCTATCACTGTCAATTTATTTTTGGATTCATTTCTGCAACGGTCAATTTATTTCCCCTCCCCTATGCGATCGTCTCTTCCTTTAATACTCTTTTGTTTACTTTCTGGAACCTTCTGGAAACATCCGGATAGTTTATTTTTTCTTTGAAATGTTTAACTGCATTCCCAAAACGCAGGTATGACACAGACATTTACAAATACGGTGCATATGAAGGAAGGCGCCCGCGGCTAGTCGGCGAATCGATAAGCCGTTCACGCACACGCGTACCCGATCGCACACAAACACACTCGTGCACGCTACAGTATTTTCAATCTTCTATATCACCTAAATTATAATGATTATTTCTCGCATATATGGTTATGTGATAATATTTNCGATTTCAGATTTAATTAAGTATAAAAGAAATTATGAGTGGTGTCAGTACAGGGCAAAGTAGTATTACGTAAATCAAAGTTAGTATCAGCAATTTCTTATGTTGAAGTGTACGATGTGTTGCATACCTACTTACAAACATTGATTATTATACATCTATTAAAAAACCATAATGGCCGACATCAGTGACAATGCGACAACAATTGAAAAAGGATAATATCTGACAACAGCAACAATTAGAAAAGAATGATGGCCGACACTACGTCATAGTATTGTTCACAAAAGTGAATTTCGACCACTCGAACCAATGGTGCTAACAGTTTCGAGCTCACAGTGACTGATAGGGGGAAGAACTAGTACTGGTAACCAAAATTTTCTGGAAGGAGAAAGGGTTTTAAGAAGTGGTTACATCAATATGTAAAGAATATATGTAAAGTGTGCTCACATGACCCAATTTAATATACATATTATTAACCTCACTCTCACGCTTAATATTGTGCTACTTTAGACAAGTTTTTCATTTTTTATCCATATTTAAATCCTTCTGTTCCCAGACTTAGTTTTAATGATCTAAAGTAAAATAGAGCTTATCTCCATTAAATAGATGAAAATAAATGTAAAATTTTGGAGTGGCTTAATTTTCATCGTAGTCGACGTAAGTTAAGTTATCTCATTGCAGAAAAAAACATCATTATTTTAAAGACTATTTAGCAAAGATTTATTTTGAATTTTGTACATCGAGTGCATTTTTAGAACAATCTTTTATTTAATAAGAACGTTAAAAAGTTGAAGTATTTCAGTAGTAGCAAATAACTACTAGATGGCGATAAAGTGTCTGCATTTGGATTTTATATTTATTATTTGAAATAGATAAGTACGCACACGCGTACCTGATCGCACACAAACACACTCGTGCACGCTACAGTATTTTGAATCTTCTATATCATCTAAATTATAATGATTATTTTTCGCATATATGGTTATGTGAAAATATTTCTAAGAAAAAGAATTAGTTGGAAAAGTTCTTCTGTCTTCATAAATAAATTTTTCCAGTTTCAATGCTTCCTTTTTCATGTTCTATTATTTAAATGTGTATATTGTCTGTTTTAAAAAACTCGAGATAAATATTTGGCTGAAATTGGATACAATAATGTGACTCAATTGTAATGTAGGCAATATTTTTCTGACGTTTCCTGATATCGGTTTGAAATTTTTCGGAATAGCGTATGCATGTAGCATTTAAATAAGTGAATAATCTCGACTGGATCCTGTGTGTTCGTGAAAGGTATGTTGACATTTTTGTAACGAATTTGTCAGCTTGTGATTGAGATATATCCACGTGCATTGAATTGATGGACGTGTATTATATGCATATTTATCGATACATTTCTGTCATTGATTTTTATGATGGCATATTTGACAAAGTCGAATGGCTTTGTCTGATAATTTTAGGCAAACAAAAATTGGGAAATATCAATTTCATTTCCGCAATTACAAACTCTTTTAGTAAAAAAGGCATATTGATTACTAACCTTTTAACACATTATAAACAATAGGTAATATGAAATTTGATTTCCTGGCCTAGAGTTGGTGAAAATTAGTATGTACGAGGGTGGATTGATAAGTTTCCGGCCTAACCAAGAGATGACGCCACTAGGCCTACCTTGAGGTGACATTCTATAGTACCATCCTTGGATAGCTTGTAGCTATAGTTTCAGCCCGATCTCCTTGCTAG
>NW_020442426.1:577583-596063 GCF_000699045.2 Agrilus planipennis
ATTGCTAGGCAGAAAGATAACGAAGATGATGTTGATTTATTTATGCGTAGTATCTCTATGACAGTTAAAAAAATGCCAGCTCATAAAATTGCTCAGGCTAAAATAAATATTTTGCAAGTGGTAACACAGCTACAACTGTCCGACGATATGGAAAACGAATATATTTTAACTAATCTGTGAATTTTTAGATTTAGGGAGCTTAATTTTAGAAATAAATTTTGATTTTAGTAAAACCGGAATTTTTATGACTCACCTTAATGTAACCGCAAGCTTTTCCTCTGGTGATATCGGATATTTCACAAAATGAGTGTAAGGTTTTACAAGATCTTCCGTAATAAGGTTTAACACAAACTTGAATTGATTATGGTTTAATATAAAGAATTCTCTAAACTTCTTTTCGTCGCCTTGTAAATGTGATTTGATCAGTATTTTGAAATAACCCTCTTCCTGTCTTGTCCGGTATATAGTTGATGTTTTAGCCCGTTTCATACGCAACAACTGAAGCAAGTCCTCTTCGTCCTCATCCTCCATCAAAAATAACGCAGCTAATTTAGCATCCATTTTTACTTTATCAGTCACGCTAATAAAAAGATAATTTAGTCTGTAACTGACAAAGCTGGACGTTCTACCAAAAACACCTGACCGTGACTGCCAGTCGTCACTGCCGGACGCCACTGCTAGACGCGACATCCAGCAGTTCTACCAAAAACACACCTTTAATCTACCATTTCCTCAGTTTGTGGAATTTGCAGAGAAACTGATTTCGCGGAATTAATGATTTATGTTTTCATTTTTATGTAGGTATTTATGAAAGAAAATTTATTTTTATACAACAAAATGTATCGAGGACGTCCTTATAATCCTGAGAAAGCTTTATAGAAAGATGACTTTGGTTTTAAAAGATTTACATTGATCAGGGACCCACTTTTTGCTTTCGTCTAGAGAAAAATAAGTGCTTGACGTGTTTCGTTTTGTCCCTTTTTTCTGTAAGAGGGTGCGTAAAAAAAAGCTGTCATATAAATCACAATCACTCGTCTAATTTGACTGGCGGGAGTGCGATTGTTTATTAAAACAAGAGAAAGTGTGTTCCGAAGTAGGTAACGTGGGAATTTCAATCACTTTTTGAATTTGACTGATCTGTTTTTTATTATTTATCACTAACAAAAAATCATGTATTTCTGACGGTAAAAATTGGCTGTTGGGTAAAATACAGTGGCGTAGCAGTAGGGTGACAGAACAGGTAAAATGTCACAGGCCACCAGCCCGAGAGGTCGTGAGGACAGGAGGAATCTAATATTTATTACAAACATTGGTAAAAAATATTAATTATTTATTTAATCAATTTAAATTAGGTATTAACTCAAGAACATATATGAATTATACAGATAAATTATCAAGATTTGAACATATTCGTAAGGAAAATATATCATTCCATTTTACAACGCATCCATCGCGCTAAATTCATTTTTTTGCCGCGGCACTTCTTTGATGAAGCGTGCTAGTAATGCTCGGGGAATACCCACATTCATTTTTGAAGAAAGTTCATGCACTACGTTAGAGTCAAATGAGTACTAATTGTTTTTAAGATTTATTCGGGTCTCAAGAAAACTTTTTTTTTCAATATGATACCTACGTTCTTTAAATTAAAATTTACTAGATAGATAATTAATCAAAAATGCACTGTTACATAGTACCTATCCATAAATTTACTGGTACAAAGTTTGTACATCTATATTGTTTATTTAAAATTGTAATCTAACATCTACCTGTCTAAGTAGGTTATTAGGTCAATTAGCGATGAATAAGTCAAGTCAAGTAGTTGAGAGTCGAATTGAAGATCACGAAGATGCAGGGTGGTGAGACGGCTTACCGTCTTCACTTATCCTGTGATAGTTCCCTGCCATTTCTACGTTCCCCAATTATCTAATAAGGTAGGCTAAGATTATTATTATATTATTAAATGATTAATTAACTATAGTTAAAATGTTGACAAGTCATTCAAAATTATATAATCAATGTTCAATATTAGATTAAAGTAGTTATATCCCATTACTAAACATATAAATTCGCTCGGCGATACAATATAAATATAATGGGCATGGATGGATTTTTCAGTTCTATCAAACCTGGAATAAGCTAGATGCTGTTTGAACCTAACGTGAATTGAACGCTTGGTATGTCCAATATATTTCATACCACAAATATTACAATCAATCCCCGACTTTTTAGAAAAGGAATTGTATCCTTAGGGACAGCAAGAAGAGTTTGAACTATACTCAAGTTTACGATGAATACCTTTGGGTCTTCGAGTAACTCTTGGCTGGTATGGCATAGTAATAACCTTGGTATTAATGGTTTCTTTTTGAAAAGTTGATTAAATAATTGCCTAGTACATATGTTATTAGTTTTCCACTAAATAAAAAGAGGTATCACAAGGGAGGATAAAGTTTAAGAATTCCATTTTAAAATTCTAAACTTTTCAAAAGGAAACTATCAAAACCAAGTTTATTACTGTGTTGTACTAGCCAAAATTTACTTAAGGTATTTTTCGTAAACTTGGTTTCGAAATGTGTAAATTTGAACTGCGTTCAATATCTTTTTGTTAAATTTAAGGACAAAATTTCTTTTCTAGAAAAACTACGCGCTAAATTCACATTTAGCTTAGTCAAGTTTGGTAGAACTGAAAAATCTAGCGCTGCATATTCTTATCGAAAATCGTAAAATCAGTATTGACGATTTTAAATTAGCTAAGAAAATTAGAAATAATATTGTACTGTGATAGTTTTGAAAGTAGGTACGTTTATTTATAAAACCTGATCCATTATTGTGCTGTAAGATCCACTGTATCGTATTTTGGCGTAGGGATTGGAGCTATTTACAGTGTTCTAACTAATTTAAGCATCAATTTGTTACAAATAGTTAGGTACCTTCACGCTTTTTAAACTGAGAAAAATCGTTATTTGTTAATAATGTAAAGTAAAGACGGCATGCAGTCGATAAATTCTTTAGTTATGAGGAAAAGATATTGGCTTCAAAAGGCATTTCCGTTCCACGTTCAGTCAATGAACAGAAGTAATAAATATAAGCGTGATGGGAATATTTATGGGAACGGCAGACTTGGATGTGAATTCGATTTTGCCTTTCTGACAGAACGTGCGGAATGTTCTCGCTTTCTGCTTTCATCGCCTCTGTTCTGGCGAAGGTGATTGTTGTTGTTGCCGTTGCCTGGCTGTGATGTTGTGGATGAATCGCTTGATGCAAAACGACTTTATAACAACTTGATGGATATGGTGTTTTATACTTTTGCTTGCTTTCCATCAAAGGTTACGTTTCGAAGAAATAGGAAACAAAGTTGGCTCAACGACTGATATACATCAACTTGGAGTATATTCGATAAAGTAATGTGCAATAGCATTTATTTATCGGTTTACAAGCATTTATTTTCCCTTTTGGTTAGGTAAAAGTCAAACTTTCAAATACCGGCTTATTGCCTACTATTTTTCATAGATAGAGAAGTACTGTTCGTTTCAAGAAGTTAGAGATATGCCCCTTCCCATTATTAGGATGCGCCGTAGCATAATTCCAAATTCAATCAAATTTGTCTGCGGAGCTCATTCCTCCACCGATCATCGAGCGAGAACTAGGAAAAAGTGTACAGTACCATTTGAAAAATATTTAAACTGCCTCGTTAAAATTTAAGAATATGCTTTATTTAAAAGCATATTTAGCCAAAAATAATAACAAGTGAATTTACTTAACGCTCCATACACCTATAAAACTTTGTTTTTTTCTATTGTTAATTAAACATTTTCGTCTAGTACTGTACAGTTCTAGTCGATCTCCTAAGACCGCCCATCGAGAACTCTGCTCGTTCAAGCTTGTTCCAACTATTTCTGTCTTGCTCACGCCTAGTGTGTATTCTTTCTATCTTCGTGCAGATTTCTTCAAGGTCACAATTCTAACAAATTGAAATAGACTGTATAGGAGGCTTTTAAATTAATTCGCTTGACTTCTTCCTGGCAAATACAGCAAATAAGCATTCAGAATTTCATAATCCTAAGGTCGTCAGTCTTAAGACTGATTGGACACGCACCTTCACTATTTCCTATCTTCAGCTAATCTTCGCATTTCCCTAAAAACTAGAACATCCATCATCCTTAACTATTTGTGAACAGTAATCTTATCTAGATCTACCTCGACTCCTCTTAACTCATGTTTCTGCCTCTAATATGTCTCTGACTACACCTTTATGCCTGAGAAGCTGTTTTACCAATCTATCTCGCCTACTTTTTTATTGACTTCCATAGAGTTCTCATTTGGTCTTTTTTTTGAAAACATCAACCAGAAATATATGAAATCTGATAATCACCCACATGAAGTATCAATTTCGGGAGTCACATTCACTTTGAAAAATGTTTTTCCGCAAAAAAAATGTATCTTATCGTTTTTGATGTAGATTAACATATTATAAAGGCTACTAAATCGGCGGCGATTACGTCGGAACGTTTCTCAGTTAGTAATGCCTTGTATGATGCTTGAAATCCTTCAGTAGCAGCGAATGCCCACCAGATGGCGACAAACTGCCTTTATTTGAATTTCCTGCTGTAGGTACTACATAAAACTTTTTAAATTTCTGTTGAAAATGTATTCAGAACAAGACGATGCCAAAAGAAATGAAGCAAAAAAATTCAATGAAATAACACAAGGTGTAGATATAACATGGTGAATAAATCAAAATACAGTGTAAACTCTTTATAACGTCACTCGATTTAACGACAACCTCCTTAAAACGTCGAAATTGCTTGACTTTGGTTGGTTTACATTGTTTTCTATACAATATTACACTCTATATAGCGTCACGCTCACTCTATTTAACGACAACATGCGGCATAATAAATCATTAAGCAGTACTTTCTAAGTTGCCGAAATAGATAAGAACTGCACCTGTGTACGTTGTTGAAGAAGACCATCCTGTCCCTCCACCAAGCATCAAACAAGCACTTGATGCAGTGAAACTATTAAAAAAAATACTTTTTATATAATCAAGTTGATCCAGCAGTATCTTAAGATATGAGTAAGATGCGTAACAAAATACAATTAAAATATTGGAGTAGCAAAAAACATCAGACGAAGATAACAGGCTATACGCAATGTATGAATAATAATGTGTATATATTAGTAAATGCATATTATTATAGAATAGTAAAATAATATCTTTTATTTCTCTTCATTTAACGACCACTCTTTATAACGCCGAAAAATGTTCAGTCCCTTAAGTGTCGTTATATAGAGTTTACACTGTATTGTAAATGAATAAGTAGATTTGGGTTTTCGCATGTTTGACAAAGAATCTTAAAATAGGCATTTACGTAGCACAATAATACAATGTGAGCGAAGAGGAAATGATATCAAAAGAAAAAAAACATATACCTGTTTAGTTGAAAATGGTATCAATTAATTAACAGATTCAATAAAACTTGGAGAGTAAGGCTCGACGATTCAATCAGGTAAAAAATAAAACGAGAAGTACTTTTTCGTCGTATGATATCTGCTACGGATGGTGAACGTCGACTGGAATTTTTTCAATTTCGCTTTCTCGACTTCTAATAACGCATACCTGTGGTCCTCGACCTTGCATTGTAGAGCTTTTATTAAATATTTCTCAATCGAAGATTCAATCAAACATGTTTACGAAATAAAGATTAATTATTTATAAAAGCTTACAAATAACGAAAGAAATATTTAACGAAAGTGGAAAAGAAAAGAAGAAGTGAGAATCTCATTCGATTTGGTAATAAATAAGTACACTGTATTAACTCCAATTAAACTCATTAAACGAAAGTTATTAACGAATTGGATAAATAAATGTCCTTGGTATATACGAGGGCGGTTCAATAAGTACCCGTGTTAGATATGATGACACCTTCTTTTTTTATTTTTTTTTTTATTTTTCAACAGTCCCCTTTTAGTAAGATGTGTGCGGCAGCAGTTCATAACGTAATTCATGCAGTTTGGCGGCAATAACTCCGGATGAATGTGCCGGTGCATTATCGTGTTGAAAAAGTACCTTCTTTTTCGCCAAATGCGTCTGTGTCTCCTTCAATTTTTTGTCGAAGCGGTCCAAAAACTCACTGTAGTATTGATCTTTTCCAAAAAAAAACGTAAAATGATTTCCTCGGTAATAAGGTTTGTCAGGCTTCTTGGTCGCTCCTATCAAAAATGGATCTTCGCCCACGTTTAAATTCGTTGAAGCAATATCTAACTGTGGTCGTAGATGGCGAAATGTCTCCATAAACAGTATCCAACTTTGTTTTCATCTCCTCGCATTTTTTCCCATCCAAAAACAAAAAGCGAGTTACCGAACGATACTGCTCATTTTCCATCTTAGCGAAAATAACGAAACACGTCTCAGTCCAATGGCTGCCAAATCCAAACTAACCTATCAATCAGTCTGAAATTCGTTTTTTAGTGGTTTGATAGATGGCAGCACACGATGACAATACAAATTTCCCTCAGGAACGTCCTCTGTCTTCAAATTTTCATGACCTATTTATTATGCGATCATTATTTGGATTGGCGCATGATCGTATGTTACAAGTTCAATAAAAACATAAAAATTCCAAATTAGTCTGTCTATTTGTCCATCAAAAGTATTACTGATTATTGAAATTTATAGGTTTAGAGGGTATTTCTAGTTGAGTTAAGACTTTCAGATTTGGATTGGCGCAAGATCGAATGGTACAAATTCAAGAAAAACCTGATTATAAATTTTAAATTAGTCTGTCTTTTCATCAAACGTTTCACAAAACTAATGGGTTTAGGGCATTTCTCGTTGAGCTAGGACTTTCAAATTTGGACGAAAATACTTAGTATAATACAAATGCAAGAAAAATTTCAAAATTACAATTTAGTCTGTCTGCTTGTCCATGAAAAGTATCACTGAACAAACCAGGTATGGAGCATAGCACTTTCAAATTTGGACTGAAGGACGATACTTATGCTACAAATTTAATAAAAATCTGAAAATTTCAAAATTTTCAAATTAGTCTGTCTGTCTATCAAATGTTTCACTGATCAGGAAAACCTATATGGCATTTTTAGTTAAAGAAGTATTGAAGGAAAATCGTATTGTTTAAATTCAGGACAAATCTGAAAAATTTGAAAATTCAAATAAGTTTGTCAACATTCTGTTCACGTGCTAAGATAAACCATTGTTTAGGAAAAGTACATTGTAGGTATAACGGCGAATTTCCCAGGTGACGATTGCCAGGTTGGTAATTTTATGATATATTAGTTGGCTGTTTGCGTCGCGTTTTCGCTCTTAAATTCAATATTAAATTACATTCGAGATAGCGACACGGACGGCAGGCAGTGTTTCGCTATTATGTAGGCACTTATGTATGTATATACTGTGAATATACACGACGGCAGCATTACGTACGTAGGGTGCAGAGGCGGCTGGTGTGGTGGTGGCGTACGTTAAGAGAATAAGAACGAGATGCATCAAGTCAAAACTTTGGCGCTTTCTTGCTCGCGGAATAATTAAACTTTAATGGCGAAGAGAAAACAGGACGAAAACAAATCGCGAGGTTGTCACTAATTAATTGTAAGTACGTAACCGTTGCCGTTGGTTGTAGTTCGCGATGCGACGTTTTGAAACAAACTTCGTGTTACTTTTGCGGTGCACATAACACAGACGAAGATGCACCTGAACATCGGATTAACAAAGTGCTTCGCTACTTACGATGACTATCTGCTACGAGATGTTGCCAATGTATGTTAACAGGGCAGAGTTAATGTTTGGCGCGAGCCGCAGGAGTGCAGCAATGTTTTGCTTGGTGGTCCGTTGCGCAGTAAGAGCGCGCGCATCCGATTTATTGTGTATGCAAATAGATTTTACTGGGATAGTCTTGATCTTGGTCTTGCGTTGCCAGTCAAATTGAATATAAAAATATTACTATGAAAATTCATTTTCAGTTTTAGGTAAATGTCTAGATGATGGCCCCCACCCCCTTTGGGGGGGGTGGATCGAAAGAGGAGGTCTCCCTCACCACTGTACCATAAAATGTTCGTGGCGGTCTCACCCCCATAAAAAGTTAGGGGGGTTAGATGGGGGTGAGGGTAGGGGGTATCGAAAGAGGGTGGTAATCTGAGTAAAACCCCATAAAAAAATTGCGGCGGTCTCACCCCCATAATAAATGTTATGGGAGTTCAAAGTTGATTATTTTGACAATTTTCATACACTATTGGGATCCGTCAAATGGGCATACACCATCTGGTGGCAAAATTTATAACTCGAATGAGGGAAAAATTTGCATAGGAACTGTGCACGCAAATTGTAAAATTGTTTATTAAAATAATAAAACACGTTAAAAAAGTAAAAATTTTTTTGATGATGGAGTCGACGAAGTTTTCTTCTAAAGTTAAATCAAATAAAAAGTTAATATGTTCAGTGAAAAGCTGCAATAGCACTTCAGACATAGATCTTCACTCTTCACCTACATTAACTACTTTCCAATAAAAACTAACCGTTTTATATATGTAAAAAATATATTCGGAAAATTAGAGAAAAAAGTAAACTAATAGAAGCTTGGATGAAAGCAGTAGGTATCAAAGAAGTGAATTCCGGAATAAAAATTTGTTCACGTCATTTTAATGCACATGATTATATTTCAGCAAGTATTTACCATCAGCCATAACCTTAATATTTAAAACTAGAATCATACTAAAATTATAAAGTGAGAAATTATTTATTCCTGTGTAATTGATTTAACACAATTCTAATGATACGATATAAGTATTTTGAGGTTAAGAACCTACCTGCTGCAATACAACAAAGTTGCAATAATGTGTTTGCAACGTTCTCTTAAATCGGCTTTGCACGTGCAAGTCATTGATATGATATTGCTTAAATCACCCAGAATCACCTCACCAATTATATAACGTGAATCACTTTTTAAATCCGAAGTTTGTAAAAAGTAGGCAGTAAACTTGACGGAATTTGAAGGCTAGCTTCCGGATTTGTTATTTCCGAATTTTATAATGTGATTGGCATTAAAAACACGCTCACCTTCAACGAAATTTCCTTTCCGAGGCTTTGTGTCAGCCCAATCACATATTGTGTCAATACTTATCATTTTATCGTAATTTAAAAACTTGGAAATTGCACGGTACACTATAGGAACTACGATAAATTTTCCCTAATCGGCACCATGTTTTTATGGTCCTCCCATTTGACGGATCCCAATATATATGAAATACTTTGACATTAATAATGGTTAATAACAAATACTAATGAGAAAATTCATTTTCAATTTTTTACCCACTATAAACTACCTCACCCTCGCCGGAAATGAATTTTCACATTAATATTTGATATTAACCACTATTAAATGAGCATTAGTTCGTAAAGCCAAAGTTCTCGGGTTCGATTCCCGGCGAGGGCGAGACAACAGCAACAAATTTTCCCTCATTAACCTGAGGTAGTTTAAAGTAGGTAAAAAATTGAAAATGAATTTTCACATTAATATTAGATATTAACCACTATTAAATGTCAAAGTGTTTCATAATATGACAATCTTTAAAGCTTTGGTTTTGTTAATAGAAATGCAGTAAAAACACTTTCAGCGCCATTAATCTTTTAAATTAAAATACCTTAGCCATTTCAATACAAATTATTTTTTCCTCTTGTTTTAAACGTTTATAAAGTGGGGCACATAATAGTCTTGTTTTACTACAAAAGCAAAGCAATAGTCTATCCAGTATGTCAATTATAAACCTTTATAAATTCAAAATAAAGGTATGTTTCACAGCCTTTTAGCCAAAAATGTAATAACAACAATACCGTTAATTGTTATTATATTATCATATCAAGACTGAATTGGACCAAACATTTTACCACAATTTTATTCTTCTGTAGTAAAAATATTGGAGATTCTGATGCAATTTTACTTCGGCTATTTTGGTATATGTTTGTTTATAAAATGTATGACTTACACGTTGTTGAAATTTGAGGTTTGTTGATCATAATTACGATTATATTTAACTTCAACTGTAAGAAATTATAAATTTATTTTTAAAAATTTTGTAAACGACTATTAATTTAGACAAAATTGGCTCTGCTTTTAATCCAGGGTAACAGTATATTTATTAATCTAATGGTAGTGAAATATACAAAGGTAATGAGTAATTAAGTAGGTATTATATGAAATTCGGCATTATTTTCGAGCCATATTCCTAACGACATTTTTATGAAAACCTTGAACTATAAAAATCTAGAAGTAACTAACTAACGTTAATTAGTTTCACCTTACAACCCTACACCTGGATCGATAGTAACAAATAACGTCATACGAACAAATTTTATCACTAATAAGGGCGATAAAGTTTTAGGAAGCACAAGATCAAAACAGATAAATAATAATTTGGTTTGTTTGCGATTTTATAATTTTGATGCATATATATATATTATTTCATTCTATGATCTCAAAGGGTTTCTGGGTTTCGATGACAGTTGACAGTTGACGTTTATAGCTGTCATATAATTTTTGCATGTAGATAACTTAGCTGAGTAGCACTTTACAAACTATTGACGTTTTCAATTGAAAACAAAAACTCTAGAGATAGGAGTAATAACTACATGGATTGCATAATGTACGGCGTAACCAAGTTGGGTTTATTCGTACGATGTGCAGTAGGACAGTACGCAGCCGATTTGCGCATGGACAAGAAGATTTTATGTTTAATAACAACTGACAGTACCGATATTGATGCGCGGACGCTCATCGCGCAGCGTACGAACACGTTTGTAAGTCGTCTTTTTGAAAGTAATTTTATAATTACAAAAAGTGAAATTATTTTTGAATTATATTCTTTCTAATATCTAAATGAGCATGGAAATTAATTTTTTTTTCTGTCCCCTTCTCTATTATAAACAGGGCTCTTTATTTAATGTTTTGAAAGAAATATTAGCGGTAGGATTGATGAGCACTATCAATCTAAAACTATGTTGAGCTTATTCGAATTTTCAATTTAATTGTAAATAAATAGCCACTGGTCCATAATTTCGGTTTGCATATTTGACAAAAACACATAATTCAGCTTCAAGTTATTCCTGATTTTCCGTTTCTCTGCCAAAATTGCCCTATTTTAAGACCTTAATTCGATTAATTTCAGCGTTCTAAAAATAGTAATTAACTAGCCCGTTCGGAATTTAATTATTTATTAATAAGTTCCCAATACGTTTCCAAAGGTTATTGCAATTATAAACTATTCCAAAGTTAAACACGCAATCACATACCCTAAAGAGATTTTATAAGCATCCGTACTAAATAATTAGTGAAATTTATTACTGAAAATACAATTCCCTAAATTCTCGCAAATATAAATATTCTGGGAACGATGAATTTATTTAAATGGACAATTTCTTTATCAGGGTAGGATAAATTACAAGTAGAATAATTAGATACTGCCACCTCATTAAAATTAAAACACCTTAAACTATCTGATAAAAGTTAAGCTCCGCTTTGCTAATCTTTTTTTTGGAAGTAGAATGAATATAGTAAATTGAACATGAAAACCATAGACTACCTATATAAAACGAGAACAATTAATTACAATACAATATTAGTAAGAAACGCGCAGAAAAGTAAATACAGTAGCTATACCGTCGAGTAAAAACTACAAGGATTGCTTAAAGTACGCTGGGAGCTGTATGAAAAAAAAAACAATCGTGTGGTTTTATGAAACCATGATGGAAGTGAAACTTTTCGGATTGTAGACATTTAACTGTAAATTTTCTTTCCGAAAATTATTCGATTTAGGGTATTAAAATTAAAATCACGTTCTTAATCGTATCTTGAAATGGGAATGATAATGAGAAATCAATAATAGACAAAATATCTAAATATAAATTTTAATTTCAATCTGCGTATGAGAGTACGGAATACATAATAAATACAATCATTCAAATGATAGACGCATGTTAAAAACTGAGAACAATATTTATTTCAATCATTGAATCGTTTTGAACTTCAGTCATTCTATCAATAATTTCATCTTCGCTTTAAGTTTCACAGTCTATAAATGTAATTGTCATGCACCTGCACGAATGAGCGAGAATATAAATGCTACACAGCTCATGCGAGCCATGGGCGCCGCCATATTGGCCTTGGCTGCACTGCCGAGCGCCTTTCAGTATTACCCCTACTCCGCGGCCGGCTGTAATGCGACATGCGGTAGATGGACGAAAAAATTTGAGGCGATGTAATAAAAACTTTTGGGTGTTTCATTCCCACCAGTCACTAATGCTCGTGGGCGGGCAGTCCAAGGTCATCACGATGCTATGAATATACTGGATACTTACCCGTTGATCGATTTTTACTTGCTTAATAATCATTTAAAATCCACAACATCACAAAAAATTAAGAAACTTGAAACGCGTTTCGACACCCAAGGTGTCATCCTCAGTTAGGTCGTCGGCTGACAACAAGGAGCAAATGTGCCGACATATCGATCGCTGCCTCAGGCATACGTTTGTAACAGCATTAAATTGCGACCATCATTCAAGACATGCGGCATGCATCTTCTGTACTGAAGCCAAGAACGTATGTTGCGCAGTATATAAAGTTAGTTATGACTTATCACGTTCACTGAATGCTTGATTACAGTTCAAATTGCTGTATAAAGTTAATATAAAATAGAATAAAACGATTAACACGAAGAAAATTATAATTGGTTTCTAAAAATTACCTCAGTGATTTAATTAAAGATAAATATTTACCCACATTCCTAAGGACGTTTGTGGAAACATTCGCAAGTGAACAAATTCACACGTGTAAACCTGCATAGATACATACGTACATAAACCGAAACGTGTCCGCGGGTGTGCAACTGGAAATACAACTCGGAGATAAATTGAAACTGTATGTGCAACTGTTCCTGGCAGTAACTTGGTACATGCAATATGTATAAGTCGGTATTATTTCGTGATAAGATCGGGACCTCCAGTAGGAAGACAGCGACAATGAACGGGAGCCCGCACGGGGCGGCGTCGGCTCCAACGCTGTGTTGTACAAACTTTGGACGGAATTGTAGATCTCTCTACCGATATAATGAGAACAAACTTATGAAGTCGTTGTATTGTTGTTGTTACATGCTGTAAGTTTTCAACGAGTGTCGGCATTTCCGAAAGATCTAGTTCACATATTGGACTCGTTAGGAAGTAACAGTTTTGCTTTTCCGATTTTGTGCGACTATTGGGATCTGTCAAATGGGCATACACCATCTGGTGGCAAAATTTATAACTCGAATGAGTGAAAAATTAACATTGGAACTGTGCACGCAAATTGTAAAATTGTTTATTAAAATAATAAAACACATTCAAAAAGTAAAACTTTTTTTGATGATGGAGTCGACGAAGTTTTCTTCTAAAGTTAAATCAAATAAAAAGTTAATATGTTCAGTGAAAAGCTGCAATAGCACTTCAGACATAGATCTTCACTCTTCACCTACATTAACTACTTTCCAATAAAAACTAACCGTTTTATATATGTAAAAAATATATTCGGAAAATTAGAGAAAAAAGTAAACTAATAGAAGCTTGGATGAAAGCAGTAGGTATCAAAGAAGTGAATTCCGGAATAAAAATTTGTTCACGTCATTTTAATGCACATGATTATATTTCAGCAAGTATTTACCATCAGCCATAACCTTAATATTTAAAACTAGAATCATACTAAAATTATAAAGTGAGAAATTATTTATTCCTGTGTAATTGATTTAACACAATTCTAATGATACGATATAAGTATTTTGAGGTTAAGAACCTACCTGCTGCAATACAACAAAGTTGCAATAATGTGTTTGCAACGTTCTCTTAAATCGGCTTTGCACGTGCAAGTCATTGATATGATATTGCTTAAATCACCCAGAATCACCTCACCAATTATATAACGTGAATCACTTTTTAAATCCGAAGTTTGTAAAAAGTAGGCAGTAAACTTGACGGAATTTGAAGGCTAGCTTCCGGATTTGTTATTTCCGAATTTTATAATGTGATTGGCATTAAAAACACGCTCACCTTCAACGAAATTTCCTTTCCGAGGCTTTGTGTCAGCCCAATCACATATTGTGTCAATACTTATCATTTTATCGTAATTTAAAAACTTGGAAATTGCACGGTACACTTTAGGAACTACGATAAATTTTCCCTAATCGGCGCCATGTTTTTAGGCTCCTCCCATTTGACGGGTCCCAATTGTTTTTAGTATTGAAAATACTGCTTGGGACTTTTATAATGAATTTGTCTCTTGAAAAATAAAGTCGTCGAGCGACAGATCTGACGGTCGATCGATGTCGACGGTCGAAGGTTCTTGGACCTAATGAGAATTTTCCTTTACCAACCCATTGTCGTATTTGCTGAAAAGTCTAGCGTTTAGGATATCAATAAAAAAAAAATACAACGTATAATTTGTACAACACGCTACTGAAGTGAAACTTCTTAAAACACACAAAAATACCGGGATGGGGGTTAAGGAATTGGTTTAATGGTATTATTTGTACACTATGCTTCGCACGGGTGCAATTTTGATAGTAAATATACCATAGAATGTCTTTATATACAACAATCACAGCTTTTTTGTCATTAGACAATAACAAATATTATACATGTATTATACATATACAACCTTCCTCTTGAATGACTCTATATATTAAAAAAAACCGCATTAAAATCCGTTGCGTAGTTTTAAAGATGTAAGCATACATAGGGACAGACGGGGGAAATACGTTGCATGATTTCGTTACATAGCAACTCGCATGAAACGAACTTGCGTAAAGAAGTTTCATTTCAAAAAACAAAATGCTTCAATTTTCTAATCATTAGATATCGTCTTCGCGTTTAAAAAACCTAGTATTGACTTTTTCTGGTTACAATCACCAACTAGTTTTTAGGCTGATGATCTAATAATGTTCACAAATAGTTGAGGATTTGGGATGTCCTTGTTTTAAGAAAGTGCGGAGATTCGCTCAGGATGCAAAGAGTGGAGGTGTGCATCTAACTAGTCAATAGATTATATAAGGAATGATGACGCTATGATGATGAATTGCATTATAAGATCAGCTTTGATAGCAAAGTCCATATGGAAGTTTATTATTTGGAAGAAATTTCTTATTAACTCTAATGTCTAATGCAAATTGGTCTGTCGAAATGGTCAATCTGAGTTTAATACAGAAATTAGGGAGGGGGGTGGTAACCCTGTATTCAGAGGCAGAGAGCGCTTTAGGCTAGCACTTCATAGGCGCCCCTCTCGCGGTCATATATTTTGATAATACTTTTTTTTTATTAGGGACTTCCTTACTTTTTTTTTAGTTTTAAAAACTTCCGCGCGTCCCCCTTTTTAACCTTGCGCCCCTAGGCATATGCCTACTTTGTCTTATGGATAATCCGCCATTGCCTGTATTGTTTTACCGCTATTTGTTCGATTCCATACCTACTCTTTCAGCAAGGGGTGTCAATGTTGATCATTATTGAAAACTTATTCTTTATTATTCAACATACGTAGGTATAAGACTCAATTCTGACTAATTTGAGAACATCGAATTCAAATATCATATCAATTTTGATAAATTTCAGTATATCTCACTAAAAAATGTGAATTTTTTCGACTGTTAATCACAGCATTTTTATTTCAAATGCTATTGGAAAAAATTATTTCATAATCTCATTAGTAATTCTAGAATCTATATGAATTGACTTCTTAATAATCTAAATCATCAAGAAAAAGCCGTAGTGAGCCATTTTGAAGGACAAGTGGTTTTTCTTTTTAATCCAGCAAGTTGAATCGTTGCTAGTCATCTAATTATTTATTTTTATATGTAAATTTCTATTTTAACAAATGCTGAAAATGGATGATTGTCTTGGTGACTTCGTTGCGGGAGGCCCAAATAGAAAATCATTTGAAGGTTTAAAGAATCATTCTATTGTACTTCTTTACAGGCTTAATTGATGACTACCATTTACTTTCTTTTCTTTTTAGGGTTCTGAATGAAAAACGGAACCCTTACAAGATCACACGTTTGTCTGTTCGTTTGTCACAATCAGAATCTATATGAATTGACTTCTCAATCATCAAAATCATCAAGAAAAAGCCGTAGTGAGCCATTTTGAAGGACAAGTGATTTTTCTTCTTAATGTAGCAAGTTGAATCGTTGGTAGTCATCTAATTATTTATTTTTATATATAAAATTCTATTTTAGCTAATGCTGAAAAGGGATGATTGTTTTGGTGACTTCGTTGCGGGAGGCCCATATAGAAAACCATTTGAAGGTTTAAAAAATCATTCTGTTGTTCTTCTTTACAGGCTTAATTAATAACTGTCACTTAATTTCTTTTATTTTAGGGTTCCGTACGTACGAATGAAAAACGGAACCCTTATAGGATCACTCATGTAGCTGTCTGTCCGTTTGTCACAATCAATCTATTCTCCGAATCTACTGGACCGATGAACTTAAAATTTAGTACACATACGAATTTCTGTGACCTAATCACGGACGCATAACGTAAATAAATTAATTTTAAACATGGGGACAATAGGAAATTAAAANTTTAAGAAAATAGATCAAAATTGACCACTCGCCCCCTGTCTTTATCTCCGAAACTACCGAACGTAACATTTTGAAAAAAATGCAGGAAATAGTTTTTTACTTATAGATTACAGGAAAATGCATACGAAGTGTATGGTCTCAACATAACATGATAAATTTTTCAATCAAAGCAATATATTGCATACAAATTTACATTTGCAGTTTGGATGTATGGGAGAACAGAACATGTGTTTTTTCAGCCACAATGTTAAGTCGGTTCTCGGGTTAGGGTTCCGTATGTCTGAATGAAAAATGGAACCTTTATAAGATCACTCGTGTGTCTGTCTGTCCGTTTTTTATTTCTTATCAGTTGGTTTTATTTCGAAACCATTTCAAGATATTTCATTATTCCGTAAAAACGGTTAGCATCTTGCGCGCTTCCAGCTTTTCGCCTTTTTTTTTCTCCGGGAAATTGAATGCGACCGAGTAACTGGTAATGCCAGTTGAATAGATCCGACATTTCGCTAATAGTGTGGCTATGGTTCGTATATATAGAATAAAGACGGGAAATCGTTTCTATTCTTGACTTGGCTCGATCCTATCCAAATGAGCCCCATTTATATTTCATGGGCCCTTTCGTCGCGGTAGAAGATGGAGTTTGGCCGCGAAGATTATTCCTATAAGACCTCAAATTTAACAAATAATTTAACACGAGTTCGGAAAGTTTCCGCTTGGGTGAACACGACCGTCCGTAATCCTTCTAAACCGATTGTGGAAAGTGCAGATTTCTTTTACCGCTATTAGTCACTTTTATAGTCCAAATGTGCTTGAAATCAATTTGCTTTCAGTTAAGATAACGTTGTTTTTTATCGTATTTTGCTTTTTATCATCTAAAATGGTCGTCCAACTTACAAGGAGATTTCTTTGAAGACGTGAAGACAAATGATTTTGTTTCATTCGAGTTTTAGTGATCCATGAATCCATTACTGAAAATATTCCGTTTATAAAATAAAATTGAAATGCTTTTATAGCATTTTTGTGGCTTTAAAAAATATAAAAAACCAAGGGTTCTACAGAGCTCTGTGGATTTGGTGTTTTAAGAAGAGCTTTTTTTTTAATATAGTCAGATAAGAAATTATATGCTTGCAAATAACAAATTCTCAATTCGAATATTTCAGAGTCGGGAGAGCGGTGTTTATGAATGATTCTCACAAAGGACTTGATCATATTAGAGGCTTCAATATTAACTCCGAGTAGGTTTTAATTGAATGTCACAAATCATAATAATATTCTGTAATTAATTCAGTACATGTACTGTATTATAAAAACATAGCATATAGGATGCTATGTGATGGCGTACACAATGTGATGGTACATTGAAAGAGGAACTTGATGGGATTTGTTTTTGAAGAGTGTACATGCTATGGTTTCCAAATGTCATTATAATATAGATTTGTTGCAATGTGTTTTATTGATTTCACCGAAACCAAATACCCTTAGGGTCTTTTAGTACCGTAAAGCAGTGTTCATCATCTTAAGGTCGTCAGTCCTAAGACTGGTTGGACACGTACCTCCACTCTTTCCTATCCTGAGTTAATCTTCACATTTGACTTCATTGTATGGGGTTGTAACAAATGCTAATGCAGAACCACTAAATGATTTGCATCGTGTGTGATTGCTGCAAATGAAGTACGCCAAATGCCGGATGTCTTTGTGTGACTTATTAGTCATTCCACAACTAGGGTTGCCACCCGTACTTTATTATAAAGTATTGTACTCTATTTCGACTGTGCGTACGTTATACTTTACAAGACACATAAAGTACGCAAAAATACTTTATTTAAGGCCTTAAGCAAACATCGTAATTTTGTAAGCGATTATTCGAAATTCAGAGTA
>NW_020442426.1:596166-605699 GCF_000699045.2 Agrilus planipennis
ATGCTTATGTATGATATAAAAAAAATGGGTGCGTGTACTTATGTACGCGCGTGAGAAGTTATACTTCTTTGGCATCATTAAAAATAGAAAAATACACAACATGTCAAAATCTTCTGTCACACAATGATAAAGAAAAGACGTATGTAATAAAAAACAATAAAACAAATAACGGATGTCTTACATTATATTTAAATAATCTATTAAATTTTTGTCACGAACTTTTTATTAAATGTTCTATTAAATTTATTTCTTTATTTTGTAAATATTAAATAACCAATAATAAATATTCAACATTGATAATTTAATAATATTTAGTATTAATTATATTAAATAATGATATTTTAATTTATATCAATAAATAATACATAGGGATAACTAACCTCAATTATATTGGAGCACTTAAAAAAGTATTTTAGCACAATTTTTTCACTAATATTCACAAATAGTAAATAATATTAATCCAAATATTCAATTTAAATCACTACTGAATATATTTTATTGCCACATATATAATTCGCACTTGTATGAAAATAAAACACGTGTTGTGACTGTAAAAACTAAAACCATGTGGATAAATATTATAAATAAATATGAAAACAGTGATCAGAGGCGACAAGCGTACCAACATGCGCGACTAAGAGAGGTTTTATTTCTATTTCGTTGGTAGCTTTTTTCCGAGACTTAATGAATTCGGTTGAGTGGGCAACTTCATCCTGTGAATTTTGTGTTACAGTGATGCGCGCGCATCTTGAAATTTCACTCTCATCAGTTTTTCATAACGCGCCTAAAGAAGTATAACTTCAAAAAATAAAATACTTTATTTTTATGCTGAGTACTTTTTTTTAACCTTTTAGTCGAGAAATACTTTATGTAAAGCCTGAAAAGGTGGCAACCCTATCCACAACCATAAAATATACGTTGCCAATTCACGCCCAGGACCGGCTTCGGGTTGCAACTTCGTCTGGCTTTCTTATGATTCTTTTTTGTCCCTTAACCACGTTGTTTTACTCACCATGCGATTCCTTTTATTGCATCCAGTCAACACCCTCCAAAGCTTGTCACTTATTTCAAAAAGACCCTGTATAACAGGCATGTTTGCGTAGATTTGTACGTGTTATGTGTACTTTATGTATATGTTTGTAAAAGCATGTAAACAGCGCTTCTCGAAGCACGTCGTCGGTCGACTTAAATCGAGTTAGAAAATGAAACTGTTCACCTATTACGACGGATTGTTTCGACAGCTTCAAGTTTCTGGAAGAAATTACTTCTCGAGAAGTGCCTGCACCTCGACTCGCACATTCCAACCACATCTTAATTGGATTTCACTGGAGTTTGACGCCTGAGCGCTTTCAAAGCTCTGTCTTAATTTTGTTCTGCACACCCCCTCCAAGGCATGTATTAGTCTCTCGAGTTAAACGACCCACATTCCAAGAAACCTTTTACGTCATTACACAATTACCCACCCCATCAACTGTTCAATTAAACATCATATTGTAAACCGTTTGTTTTCTTTCGTGGTTTTTATGTCTGGTCGAAATTCATTTACGGTGGAATGTCAATAAATTTTATCTAATCAGTAGACAAAACATTTTCATTTAATACAGTGAAAAAAAGAAATAATTAACACGTAATAATCTTAACATGGAGATTCCTTTTTCACTATAAACTTTCAGGGCAATTTTTGATAATTTGCTAGTACTAACGAAGTCAATATCCTCATTCAATCTATTCGCATTTTGTGCCATTTTGGCTTTGGTTGTGAAAACTTAAATACGTTGGGCAAACAGAAAGGTCTATCTTAATGAGATATAAAGAACATATTGCTCACTTTAGATTAAATAGGATTGAGAAGTCAAATGTAGCCTAATATGTTTTTCACATAAACCATCTTATAGGCCTCAAATGTATCAAATCGAAGAAGTTTGAGAAAGTTTACATATTATAATAATAAAAGTTATCTCATGAATTCAAATTTTGGACCCATCCCTAATTCCGTTTTGTTCTAACTTATATAAATGGTTTCATTGATAATTATATATTTTTAATTAATCTTAAGCTACGTATGTTTCCTATTTTTTGGACATGTTTTCGATTTTTGAAGCATGCGTCGTTGATTGATTAACTACGGTTATTGAACACATACGCTACTTATTAGTTTTTTTTCTAAGTAGGTTGTGTTTGGTTAAGAAGGCGTAAATTATGTAAAATGACTCATAAGATCTTCTAACTTCCTATTATAATGGTCAATGAACGCATTCACGTATATTTCAATGGAATTCCTTACTTGTTTATTGAAGCATACATTAGTCATTTTAAGTCATTTTCAGCTAGTAGTATTGGATTGTTTAGGTTTTAGACGTTTGTTAATTTAATAATTATTTAAGTTTTTCTGCAAAACCTTCTTATTCCGTACCAACTTTCTTCTTTCGACTGCCTTTCGAATGTTCGAATGGGTCATGTGCAATTATTAAAAACATTCAATTGGAGTAGCAAAAGTGGTCAAACTTTAACGTTTGAAACCAGTCTTGTGTTGATAATGCCCACATTAGAATTGAGCGAAACACGTACATGGGTGATTCTAATTGCCCTATCTATTGATCAGTGTCGGATCCATAGATAATAATCGAGACCGTGGTCTCAAAATCCGTCCAGTAACATATAGTCCACATACTTCCTAACAATCAAGAGCATCTATGAAGTCTCACGTTGAGGCGTCTTACGTTAGTATTATTAGCCACCGCTATAAACAGTTTGCAGTCGTTTGCAAGAGTTAGGACCTTGGAGTCCTTCACAACCGACGTAATATAATTTATACAAAGTGCAAAAAAAGTGGTCTTCAGTATGACCCCCGAGGTACTCCATTATTTACTGTGCACCCGTCAGACATCATGCCATCAACAACTACAAATAACTTTCCGTCAGACAAATATAAACGTAAATGATAGGAGTGATACATCAAGCATATTAAGCAGTTTATTTTTAAAGTAATATGATCCGAATTGACCCGGACATCAACATTAGTCCAGTGTTCTTTAACTTTTCTGCAACTATGCACAGGTGAAAATTAATAAAAGGAACACATTACAATGACAATACTCTGCATTTTCTTGCCGCGTATTTCTTTTTTGAAGTGAAACTTCTATATAGACGGGGTATTACGATTGTTTGTGTCACGAAAAAGCGTTATGGTCGCGTGGAGGGGGTAAATGGTATATCGTGTAGTGAGTAGCGGCAGCGGTGGAAGGAGAGAAAGGCTGGCGGCGGAAAAAGGCCAACGGTTGTATTAGATGGATAGAATGCGCAGCCGCGCGGAGAGCGAGGAGTCCGCTAGAGTCTCAGCGGCTTGTGCTGAGCTCAGCTGTTGTTTTCTTACTTCTGCTCTCCGCGTGCCTGGGCATCATTGCCTCTATTTGCGGTCTGTATAAAAGCCAAATTATAATTTGCAGTAAACCTGTGAAAACGAAATGTGTGCTGGGACGCATAGTAGAAGTGAAACTTCAACGGACAAGTGGAAAAACGAATGACAACGGATAAGTGGAAAAACGAATCGCAACAAAATTTTAACTTCAAGTTTTACGGGCAGATTGTTAATGTACTTGTTCAATTTGAAAACCTGCTCGTAAAATTTCAAGTAAAAATTTTGTTGCGATTCGTTTTTCCACTTGTCTGTTGAAGTTTCACTTCAACTATGTGTCCAAACACACATTTCATTCTGTTGTTTATTTAAAGCGTCTTGATAGGGAAAGCAAATACTTGTGTATTTGGACTCATTTATATCTGGCACCTTCTATTCTGTTTTGACGCTTAATTTTTAGATATTCATATTAAAGTGTTACCTTATGAATTAGAATAAAATAGAATCATTTTAGTAAATTTAATTGGTGATTTTACTTTTGACAACGCTATTGGTTTACCTTAATGATGTTGTCATTACTTTAGGTGATTTACATTGTCACTCATTGTAGTAGAACTATAACGGTTGTAGTCAAACGTTTAACAAAACTTCCCAATAAGATTTTTGCAACTTTTGTTATTACGCGAACTACTTCAATTAAAACAGGGCGTACAAGAATGATTTAGATCGTTCATTAGTGGGGCCAGCTGTTCCTGAAATTAACAACTTTAAAAGAGCAACTCGAGTCTTACTACCTAATACCTCGATAGGTCTCCCCAATCTTCCCCCTTTTCTCCCTCGACGAAATCGATACTTCTCTAACATTTGTTGCAGCTAAGTGACTTCTTTCGTTTCTTTTTTCTCGTGATTTTTTGTTCCACCGTGAATTATTTATTGCCCATTTATTACACTGTGATGATGGTTCTATTTTCAGCCCGGTAGGAATGTAATTTTCTTCGCTTGGTTTAAATGAAGTTTTGCAATGTTTATGTATTCTCTGTACAGAATTTAGATTGTCTAATTCTGTAGTAATGAAAATGAGCGCTGACAATTATTTAGGTACAATTTGCTACAAAATGTAGTAAGGAAAGCATACTGCTCGGTCCATTGCGTAATTATATTTTAGCAGGACCGGAGTTAAAGGATGTAATCAAGGCCTAAAAAAATTCAGGACGTCAGGCTGAAAACTGAATGGTTCTACATTTATATTTACATATTTTCACAATACTTTCGTTACTTAGTACCTACCAGTCGATTTTCTCATACGATTATTTTGAAATTTCTACTAAATCAAATTTGTCTTTCCGCGAGCCTTTCAGAAAATTTATTATTACGTTTATATACATATTACTTAGAGGATTTATTGATCCTCCTATGAGTTGAAGAGAATCGATATAAATGTTCCTACTTGTACATTAAAAGGTCATCAACAATTTATAATCTATGCATCGAAGACGCGAGTTCAACATCAATAAAGTCATGACAACTGAAGGGATAGATATACAGGGACAAAGGATTAGTAAAAGATTTGCAGATGATATAGCAGTATTGGCATGCTAGCAAGGAGGCGTTAGAGATAGCTTTAAATAAAATGGAAGCGGTATTGACAAAACAATATTGTATGAATATAAAAAACAATTGTGTGATTTTATGAAACCACGATGCAAGTGAACCTTTTTGGATAGAAGGCATTTAACTGTAAATTTTCGGAAAATTATTCGATTTAGGACATTAAAATTAAAATCGCCTTCTTAATCTTATCTTAATGATTCGAAAATGGGAATGATAATGGGAAATCAATAGTAGACAAGATATCCAACTATAAATTTTAATTTCAATCTGCGTACGAGAGTACGGAATCCATAATAAATACAATCATTCAGATGATAGACGCATGTTAAAAATTGAAAACAGTATTTATTTAAACCATTGAATCATTATGAACTTCAGTTATTCTATCAATAATTTCATCTTCGCTTTGAGTTGCACAGTCTACAAATGTAATTGTCATGCACTTGCACGAATGAGTGAAAAATTAAATGCTACACGGTTACCTCATGCGAGCCATGGGCGCCGCCATATTGACCTTTGCTGCTCTGCCGAGCGCTTCTCAGTTGTACCCCTACTCCGCGGCTGGCTGTAATGCGACATCGATAGATGGACGAAAAAAATGGAGCGATGCAATAAAAGTTTCACTTAAAAACTTTTGGGTGTTTCATTCTCACCAGTGGGCGGGCAGTCCCTCCGGACTATGCCGGAAGGTAGGGCGGAAGGCCTACTTCAGCCTCCTTTCAGGAATCGTGAGAATAGGTGGGTGGTGGTTCGGGTGAGAAAGATGAGACGGACGAAAAGAAGACACAAGAGAAAGAAAGATTATCTGTGGATTATTCCTGCCTCAGCATTTACCTAAGTGATCCAAGGAAACCACAGAAAAACTTGAACCAAGGCAGACGGACCCGGAATCGAACCGGCGTCCTCCCGAATGCCAAGCAATGGTCTAAACTTCTGGGCTATGCTGCTCGGTGAGCTGTATGAGCATCACGCATCTCAAGAGTTCCGTAAAGGTGTTTTCCCACTGCGTCCGATCTGTTCGCTATTGATTACGACTTTTGTAATCAACAGTTGCCTATGCATGACTCCCCACTGCTTGTTGCGTGAAGTTTTGTATAAGTATGTGATTTCACAAATGGATTGAAACGGTAGGCACCCGAGTTCTTCTAGCTCTTTAGTTGGTTACACCTCACCCACTGAAACATTCAAGGGTCATCGCGATGCTATGAAGAAACTAGATTCTTACCAGTTGATCGACTATTATTTGCTTAATAAACACTTCAAATCCACAATTCCATAAAACTTTAAGAAACCTAAAACGCTAAGATTAGCTCAGGATAGGAAAAAGCGGAGGTGGGTGTCTTACCAGTTTCATGACTTTAGCGTTTAAGAATAAATTTTTTGGTGGTTTTAGAGAAACTAACATATCTTCATTTTAAGGAATTATCAAACATTAATTTTGTGCATACTTACTTCTTGCATGTCTATGGTTTCTATTAGAGCTTCTTCTATCTTTAGGAATTAATAATAGATAAATTGGTAGCAAACAAGATCAATACCATGACCCTTCCAGTCTTGGTATTGGTAAACCCGCTTTCTTTTCCAATGAACCTTAAAAGCGAATTGAACATTAACTTAATAAATAAATAATATTTTCCTAGTTCGACCAATAAATCTATCATTAGCTAAGCAACTAGTAAGTACCTATAACAAAAGTGTTACCGACAACCAGTTGATTACGAGATGACAGACGAACGTAAATATCAGTAGATAAGAACATTTTACCCAATAATAATACTATTACACACCTACGAGTGACGTAACGTGTTATTTTTCACTTGGAAACTCTGTCAATTAGCTCAAGGCGTTGACTCAATTCGCATTCCATGCCAAAATGATAAATAATAATGCACAAGTCATAAGTGAATCTTCAAATGACACGGAGAGTACGTATTTTCGTCGGCGTTTTGCTTATTTACGTACATTACTAACTGGCAATTAGGAAACACAGTAACTTTGCACGTTGAGCCTCAGACTACCTGATGTAGACTTGAAAATTTTCGGCATATTTTCTTTTAACTGTACAATTGGCTTCCTTCCAGCTACGTTGCCATCAATATTCAGCCGGCATGTCGTTAGCCCGCTAATTTACACAAGTTATTTTCGATTTGATTGATCGACTTCAATATCCGTAATTTAATTACCCACCCACTACCAAATATTTTGCATTATAATGAGATTACTGTTCATTTTCAATCGACGGAAGAATTATGTTTTGACAGAAAGCAGCACGTGTTTGAGTTATTATCTTAATAATTGAAACACTGACAAAAAAACTTCAGAACGCATTAATTAAATGAATACTTTGTTCCTTATGAATCATTTCTCATGTGCTTTCTCATTGTCAACTTAGGGGCGCCAGTCCTAAAACTAGTTCACGCATCTTCACTTTTCCTATCCTGAGCTACGCATTTTCTTAAAACTCGAACATCCCACCTCCTTAATTATTTGTTAATAGTAATCTCCTGTTTCTGCGTTTAGTATGTCTCTCATGCCTAAGAAGATATCCTACCAACTTATTTCACCTATTTCTTATTGAATTTCACAGCGCCCTTCTTCTTCTAAAACCTCATCATTTGTAAACTTCTCTATCACGCTATTCCATAAGCTTTCTAATTTATATAGGGTTGTTCGGAAAGTCATTTCGTTTTTTTTTGTGGAAATGAAAGACAGTTTTCGTATAATAAACAAATACTTTATTAAATTATATATTGACCGTTCTGGTCCAACACCTTTTGCCATCTTTCTGGTAGTAGCATAATTCCACGCTCATAAAATTTTTGGTCTTTGCTGGCAAAAAACTGATCGAGGAGGTTTTTGACCTCCTCATTTGAGGTGAAGGTTTTACCGTCTAAAAAATTTTGGAGTGACCGGAACAAATAATAATCCGATGGTGCCAGGTCTGGAGAATATGGTGGGTGTAGCATTGTATCCCATTCAAGCTGTAAAAGCTTTTAACGAGTGACCAAACTTGTGTGAGGTCTCGCGTTGTCTGGGTGAAACACTACACCTTTCCTGTTGATTAGTTCTGACCTTTTCTGTTGAAGTGCATCATTCAGTTTGTGCAGCTGATGACAGTAGACTTCCGAATTAATCATTGTGTTATCCGGTAAAAGCTCAAAAAAANGAGAGCCCATCACAGCCGAGGACCTCTGCTCCAAGTACGACGAAGGAGCTCCGTGGCTGGGTTTGATAGCGGAGTTTTCTCTCCGACCTGTTGGTCCGCGGGAGGTATTTTATTTCCCTCCTACCCTCCAACCGTTGGTTGGCGAGCTTTCCCCCATCCGCCACCTGGGGACGCGCTCTCTAGGGGTCAGGTTCCCCCGAGAGAATGAGGAATGAGGAAACTGACATCGGGCCACATAAATCTGAATGTATGAGACCTAGTTTCTCAGTAGCCCTGTCAAAAGACCTTTTTGGGAATGGTAATCTACTTTGTTTTCCCTCAAGACATGCTACACAGGGAGTGTTTGTCAACAGTGTAATCAATTCCACTAGCCATACCTTGTTTAGGTAAATCCATACTACGCCTATTCAGGTGCCCAAGTCTGCGATGCCATAAATGCTGGGTTGGCTTCACTTCACACAAATTCACAGCTTCCGTTTCATGATCCATAGACTGGTTCATATGCAATGGAACACCCATTCATCTAAATCCATTGATTGGCAGGCTGCTTCCAGTTCACTGGTGTTTGTTGACAGCTGACCCATTGTGTTTAATTGGTAAACACCATTGGCCTTCGTAGCACTTGCGACTATATCTTTTCCACAATAAATATTGCACTTCTCTATGTCAAAGTACACATCAAGCAATTTGGCTGCCATTTTTACAACAGAAATAAGGTTTGTTGACAATCCCGGCATTTATGTCTCGTAGTTGTTGATCCAATTCTGTGATCTTCAAGATGTACGCTTCCATATCATTAAATTGTTCCAATTTCAATCCAAACAATGTACGTAAAAGTCCGAGTCTTCTACACAACCCTTGGTCTTCATACGCCGTTTCTAAGTTCCGCCAGGCTTCATACGCAGTCGCTACGTTCCGTACATGAGACATATTTTTGCGAGAGCTTTCAGTTGTTTGCGTTCTTCAGTGACCTTGGGGACACCCGCTGTAGACTTTTCGATGCAGTCCCATAAATCTTCATGTACCAAGTACAAACGCATTAAGAATTTCCAATTTCCATAATTTGAAATTCCACCGAGTTTCTCAAAATTTACTGAAATTCCTACACTTGTTGCCGATATCGCCATTGTGGACACACACGAGTCTTAACTTGCCGGTTCTATTGGTTAATTTTGCACACTCGTCTGACGTTTTGCACCAAAAATATTTACGTACTTTTATTTCCCGCGTACCCTGGGCCCATAACCTGATGGAATTGTCGAAGAAATAATCGGGATTCAATATTATAATGGAGATTTATTACAACCACTGCGTTCTTCGTGACATTTAGAATAGAAGTGAATAACTTGACTTAACAAAAGTGACGGCATCGATAAATAGCGCCATCTATCAGCAATTGTC